>NC_140956.1:138491681-138744181 GCF_014529385.1 Adiantum capillus-veneris
GTCCCAGAGGCAGACAGAATGCAATGTGACCCTGTCCATAGAGGCAAGCAATAAAGAAGCTCTACTTTCAATGAAGGATGGTTTGCTTGCAGAGATACCATTTATAGATGGAGCCAGAAAGTTGGCGCTGGAGAAAGTGGACATTGATTTATTGATGAATCCAGATGCTCAGATCTCAGACACAATTATCTATGCTTGTCTTAAGTAAGTCTTACTATCTTGCTAACTTTGAAAACTCAGATCATAGGTGTACTAACTCAGGTATACTCTCTGCAGCTTGATCAAAAGTCAACTTCCAACGCACACCCACACGGAGGTGTTTCTTCTTGATCCACAAATGTCAGTGATTATTAGACAAAAGAACAGTCCATCTGGCACCTTTGAGATTTGGTTTCTCTACTGTGATATGCTGAAAGTAACTGTCATCATCTTTCCATATGAGAACAACCATCACTGGAGTCTCATATGCCTTGATGTTGACCAACCAGCAGTGTGGGTGTTCAATTCAATAAAAGGAACCCACCCTGAAATTAGGCTGTAAGTGTTATGTATCAGAAAGTGTTTCTTATAGATATCCATGTAAATTTGAAGCCTCAAGCTAACATCTTGATACTGCTTTGTGCAGTTGTATAAAGAGGTTGTTGCTTGCTTATGGCAAGCTATGTGGAAGGTATGAACTATACAAGGCCCCAATCAAAGATGTACCTGTCCCAAATCAAACCGATGGAAATTCTTGTGGCTGGAGATGTCTTCTCCATGCAGAATATGTCCTGCAAAGCTACTTTGCATTAAAACCTTTCATGACTAAGGTAACCATTTGGCATTGCATTCAGTCAGTTTTGGTATTCTTTATACAAGACTTCTCACCATATGGTCTTTCAATTTTGCAGAGTGCTTTAAAAAACTACACATATGATTATTTGCAAAGATACCGGGTAAGTTTAATACAACACCTGCTTACTATGTCGAGCCCCAGAGAACCTGAAGATAGCGGCTTGGACGACCGCACAATTGATATGACAAATACATGACGTGCCACCACGACAAACCCCTGCATCAGATACAGTGGAATCACAACAGGCTGAGGGGGTCATATCAGCTGAAGATGAAAGAGCCGAGGATGAAGAAAGGTCAAATGAGCATATGGAAGGTGCTAGTGTACAACCAGAGGGGCTTATGGAGGAGACAATGAAAGAGCCAAGTAAGCCAGTGGAGGAGCCAAAAGAGCCTATGGATGAATCCTTGGATGAGGAAAGCAGGCCTACAGATGAGCAAAAGGATATGGATGATCAAAGCAGGCCTAGGGATGAGCAAAATGATATGGATGAGGCAAGGATGGATGAGGGAAGCAGGCATACGGATGAGCACAAGATTATGGATGATGCAAGCCGGCCAACAGAGGCAGAGGAAAAGACCTTGGAGGAAACCTTGAATGAGGCAGAAAGAGCCATGGGGGAGACCCTTGATGAATATGTGAATGATGACTATGAATATGTGAATGATGAAGCTAAAGCAGAGGATAGCAACAACGACAACAACACTATAGAGACCCAGTATGGACCCTTGCTACCTGTAGATACGGTTGTTCCGATAATGTCTATTCAAGTATGGCAAAATATGTTCAGCTTCTAACTACTTATATGTACTTGTCAACTTTTACAAAGGTTGATTATCTTGGACCTCAATGGATTGCTGCTCATGCGCGTGCCTCTGATGACACAGAGCCCTTCGAGGATTTACAAACATTTCGGATGGGAACTTGTCGAGTCGTGGTTCGTCCAGGAACCAAAGAATTTATTCAGTTTCTTCTTCCGCGCTTCAGAGTTGCCGTATGGTCTTCAATGCAAAGGCAAAACTTGTCGCCACTAGTTACAATAGTTTGCGGTGTATGCGGCGCTCACACGTCAGATTTTGCCTTTTTGTATGATCAAAGAAAATGTGTTACCGTCGAGGGCCACTACCACCCTAAAAAACCACATTTACCTCTTTTGTACAAACTGTGTACGTAGCCAAATCGATGTACCCTTTGATGCAAATAATACACTACTGATTGATGATACTCCTGAAAAGGGAGAACTAAATCCACCAGGAACAACTATCTCACCACTTTCTTTCCAGGGGCATTCCTTTGATTTTTACCTTGAAGACATTTTGATTCCATACTTACAGAAATTGTATCTCATTCCATTGTTCACAGACGAGTTTGTACTTTCTAATGAATCAAGATGACTCTTCTATCATGTCTTTGTCTTGACTAACATTGAGAGAGAGAGAGAGAGAGAGAGAGAGAGAGAGAGAGAGAGAGAGAGAGATTTGACATGCTAAAGAAATGTATTTCAAGAACACTTATATTCACAGAGCATAACTGACAAATGAGCTCAAAAAACTTCATGTATTGAAAGTCATTCGTATACACTTGGGTTCACAAGAATCTCTGCTACATTGACACTATTTCAACCCGACCATCTAACTCTTTGCACAAAATATATTTTTCCCTACGACGCATCAGCTTACGGCAAACTAGGAAAAAGGAAAAATCTGAAAGGTCCCTATCCATTGACTCTTCAATTATGTCGTGCCGCAACTGCAGAAGACTGCATAGCTCCCTTATTGTAACCACCAACATTAGGCCATGCTCTTTATCAATCACTTCCACATCCACAGCAGGATTATCTTCCAAACCTGCAGAAACCTGGTCCATAGGAATGTACTTACCTTTGAGCATTTGTGATCGCATATACCAAAAGGAGACTAACAATGATTGGCTTGCAATCATGTACTTGACAACTAGAGTGTCAAGCGCGACCTCGCACCGTATGTCAGTCTCTTCCTTTACATACCATCCTCTGTCAAGAAGTTTGTCACAGGATGGCTGCTGAAATGACTTGCACATGAACATAGTTTTCGTAACACGTATATTGTAGCTATGAAACAACTCTATGAAGAGTGCAGCACGACAAAAGTTTGCAATTCTAACCAGTTTGGTGGGAATAGAGCTACGTAGGGACCTCTGTATATCCTTATAGAGCTTACTTCGCATTGCCTCCACCATTGTTTCCTTAGGAACTGGCCAGTCCACAGTGTTCCAATCGGTTGGTAGAGGCAGTTTCACCAACATGCCATTCTTATTCCCTGGGCTGAGTTGGTAGAAGTGGTCATAGAAAAATATTCCTTCATCAGACATGCTTTTGCTGCTCCTCCCTGAATACTGTAGAGAACCAATGTGGGCATGAACAACAAGGAAGAGGCCTATTATGCACTCCACAGGCTCCCATTGCTCATAAGAAGAGGGATAAACATTTGCAAAATATATAACAAGAGTTAAACTAAGAGTATCAATAAATCAAAATGACAAATCTAATGTAGTTGAGCTGTGAAGAATGGAGACATTGCTCATAAGAAGAGGGATAAACGCTGCAAAATATATAAGAAAAGTTATAATGAGAGTATTAATAAGTGAACTGACAAATCAAATGCAGTTCAGATGTCAAGAATACTTACAATTGCAACGTGGTTGATGTATATCTGACACATTTCCACCGTTTGCTATCACGTCTGGATGGGTAAACACATGCTGAACAAGAACTTCCTTTACAGATCTTTTGCCGATTTCAAATTTGAAATCCAACACTCTGGCCTTCCATGCTGAGCGGTAAACATTGACAACACTAGACCTCTTGGGTCTTCTTGGTTACATGAGGACCCATGAACCTTTGTTTATCCTTTGTCCAACCCATTGGTTCTCTGCACTTATTGAAGTTAATATTGTAATTGAGGATATGCTACTACTTGGCCTTCTAGGCAAAGTGCAGCTGTTGGTTGTTGGTGTGAGAGACCATAAACACCTAGAGCTTCTTGGGCGAGAAGACGTGGAAGCCATAGCTCTCAGAGAAAAGCTTTAGTGGAGGGAGATTCACTTTGAAAGCATTCTAATGGAGGGAAAGTGTTTTAGAATTCCAATATCTTGTGCGGGCTTAATGGTCACCCTCCAGTACGTTAATGACCATAAGAGAATATCAGCAGTGGGACCACACAAGCACCTAACAGCTCGGTAAAAGCAAAGAAGTTACGATGCCACAATCCTAGATTCGTGAAAGTTTTTAGGATATTTTCCTTTTTTTTGAGTCTTTCCACGTACTTTCCTACGTAACGTAGCCCTCCTGCTTATTGGACGGGCTCTATTTTTCTCTCTCCTTCATATGGCCCTCCAAATGACCTCCGAAATTTTCTAATGATTACCCAAGATCTGACAGAAACAGAGGAGTATGTACTTAAAGGACTTCTCAAGGAATTCAAGGATATATTTTCTTGGACATATCATGATATGAAATGTGTTCCACCTTCCATGGTGCATCAAACAATCCCCATGAATAGCATGGATAAATCAGTCGAGCAACCACCCTACCCAATGAATCCTAAGTATGAAAAGATTGTTCAAGAAGAGATTGAAAAGCTTGTCTCCAATAGTGATAGTGGCGAAAAAGAATGGGAAATGCAAAGTGTGCGTGGATCTCAAGAAGGTCGATGCTGCCACTAGGAGGGACCATTATCCCTTGCCATATTCAGAACATGTGCTTGAAAGAGTTGCAAGAAAGGAAGCTTATAACTTTTTAGATGGGTACTTTGGATACAATCAAATCACAATTGCAGTAGAGGGCCAAGTTAAAACGACTTTTATAACCAAATTCGGAGTGTTTGCATTTTGTGTTATGGCTTTTGGCTTAACCAATGCTCCTGCTACCTTCCAAATATTAATAAACACCGCTTTTAGAGATATTTGAGGGAGTTTTACGAAGATTTCTTAGATGACCTTTGTGTTTGTTCTTCTTGGAAAGAACATATATCATGTTTACGAGAAGTTTAGATTTTATTGCATCTCCTTAAACCCTTTTAAATGCCAATTTTGGGTTAAACATGGAGTCATTTTATGGCATATAGTGTCCAAAAATGGGATTTCCACATACGAGAGCAAAACTAAATCCATTGTTGATTTGCCACTACCTACAAACTGTAAAGGAGTTCAAAGGTTCATGGGCCAAGTTGGTTATTTACCGGTTGTTTATTTTAAACTTTGTCGAGATAGCTCGTCCTTTGTACAAGCTTCTTGTTGAGTTCCATTGGACAACAGAGTGTGACATGCTTATGAGTCATTGAAAAAGACCTTGACAAGCACTCCCATTCTATGAGTGCCCGATTGGAATGTAATTTTCCATGTGCATATTGATGCATCAAACTTTGCTATTGGGTGTGTTCTAGCTCATCCACAAGAACATAAAAAATTGGACTACCCCATTAGCTTTGCAAGTCGTCACTTGAATGATGTTGAGAGAAACTACACCACTACATAGTGGGAAGGTTTAGCTATGATTTACATAGTGAAGAAATTTCTCTACTACCTTCTGGCCAACAGGTTTGTTTTCTATGTTGATCATCAAGCCTTGTTGTATCTAGTAAATAAACATTGTTCCACGGGAAGAATTACACGATGGTTGTTAATTCTTCTTGAGTTTGATTTCACTGTTGTGGTGAGACCTAGTAAAAGACATGTCATGGTGGATCATTTGTCTTGCATACCCAATGGTGAAGCCCCTACTGGAGTCGATGATGAATTGCCCGATACTTCCTTATTTCTAATCAAGACCATGCCTAAATGGAGTGAGAAGATTGTGAGCTTTTTAGTGAGTGGTTTTCCACCCAAGGAGCTTCGTAAGGATATAGCTCAAAAACTATTAAAAGAATGTGAACCTTATTCTCTCATTGCAGGAACTCTCTACAAGCTAGAGAAGGACAACATTCTTAGACGTTGTGCTTGTGAGGATGACTATTTATACATACTGCAAAAAGCCCACATGGGTATAGCCGGAGGACATTTCTCAAGGGAACTAACTGCTAGAAAGGTGTTGCAGTCAGGCTATTGGTGGCCTACCTTGTTCAAGGATGCATCACTTTTTGTAAAAGGATGTGATGAATGCCAACATTACAAGATCACACAATGAAAGGATAAGATGCCCTTACATCTTGTTAAAGTGAACCATTTGAAAGATGTGGTTTAGACTTTGTAGGACCAATTAGTTCGGCAGCTTGTAACATTCAATCTCAATATATTATTGTTGTCACGGACTATGTGACAAAGTGGACGGAAGCTCGCGACACGTAAGGTTGATGCAAGGTCAACTGCCAAGTTTCTCTTTGAGAACATTATTACAAGATTTGGTTGTTCCTTTGAGATTGTGAGTGACAACGGTACTCATTTTATAAATAGAGTGATAAAGGAACTCACGACAAACTTCATGATAGCCCACCATAAGTCCAGACCTTATTATCTACAAGCAAATGGCCAAGTTGAGAGCACTAACAAGACCTTAAATTCTATCTTGACCAAAATAGTCAAAGTTCATCGCACATATTGGGGATTTCAAGCTGACATTAGCTCTATGGGCTTATTGTACTTCTTACAAAGTGGCTATTAATTGTACACCATTCAAAATGGTATATGGCCAAGAAGCAGTTATGCCATGGGAGTTTGTAATTCCTAGTCTGTGCGTAGCTTCACAAGAAGGTTGGGATGGTAACCCTTTAGTTGAGCGTTTATATATCCTTGTAAGATTAGACAAAGAAAGACAATTGGCTGTGGAAAATGCACTTGTGGAGAAAGATAGGAGGAAGAAATGGTTTAACCATCATCTAAAGAACAAAAATATCAATGTTGGTGATAAAGTCCTTATGCACGGAGTGTAAAACGAGAAGAAAAAGTTGAAATATGCGGGAAAAGGACCATATACAATATGTGAAATCACCCCACAAAGGTACCATTTGTGTGGAGACTCTTGATTAAGTTGAAACCATTGGATTCCTCAATGGGAGCAAATTTAAAAGATATTTGGATCCTTTAAGCCAAGAGGAGCTATGTCCCATCCATTAAAAAAAGGCATCAAGGCACAAGCAGAGTTGAAGAAGATACAAGCTCAAGCTGAGGCTTAGGAGTGACAACAACGCATAAGACGTCAATGAGAGGCCAACCTTGGAGTTACACATGCATTCCACATTGAAATAGAGGATGATTGGTTGGACTCTAACACACCTCTACGATACCCTATTGAACTAAATAGCACCTATAGGAAAGTGCTATATAACGCCTTGTTAGACAATGGTGCTAAATATAATCTGTTGTCATATGGAGTGTGGTGTCAGTTGGGAAAGCCAACTCTATCTGAGAGTACTATCCAAGTCAAGGGTGTCAACGAGAAAAAAACTACGGTTCAAATTATTGGATGACAGATGTACAGTTCATGATCTTAGTTTTGGTGATGAAATTGTTGCATCTGGCCTTTTATGCCGTGGGCTGTATAAGCTGACTCTGTATGACAAGTGTGGAAAAAATTTTGCAAATGCAGTTACAAATTCAAGGGCTATTTCAGATGCAAAACTGTGGCATACACGTTTTGGGCATCTAAATTTTGCCAATTTGCTGTGTTTGCAGAAATTTGATATGGTTGCTTCTTTGTCGCCTCTTGAAGCACCTGTCAAACATGTTTGTGAAGGCTATATTTTGGGTAAAATGCAGCGTTCTAAGTTTCCAAAGAATGGGTCAGCTCGTGCTACATGCAGATTGCAACTTGTGCATAGTGATGTTCATGGGCCTATGCAAACTCCATCCTTGGAAAATTACTTCTACTTTGTGACTTTCATTGAAGACTACTCCAGGCATGCATAGGTATATCTGTTGAAAGATAAGTCTGAAGTGTTCATGTGCTTCAAGCAATTTCTTACTATGGTTGAAAATGTCTCAAAATGTACTATGGGCACCCTTCATTCCGGTCCAGGGGGGGAGTATATGTCTCATGAATTTAATGCATTTATGGCTAGTCGTGGGGTAAAACACCAATGTATAGTGCCATATACACCTCATCAAAATGGTGTTACTGAGAGGGAAAACGGGTCTCTTAGGGAAATGGCAAGATGTATGGTTAAGAGTCAAGCTTACCACATTCGCTTTGGCTCGAGGTTGTCATGTGTGCCACTTATGTACTCAATAGGTGTCCTACAAAATTGTTGTAGTCTATGACTCCATATGAAGCATGGCATGATAGAAATCCATCTATTGAGCACATGCGTGTTTTTGGTTTTTGGCTTATGGTTTAGTGCCACAAGCACAACGCAAAAAAATGGATGATAAGGCTGTCAAATATATTTTTGATGGTTATAGTGCTGAAAACAAAGGTTACAGGTTGTACCATTTGCAAACAAAGCGTATTTTGATCTCACGTGATGTTTGTTTGTGGAATATTTTGTTTGTTGTCATGTACTAGAGACAGTAATGTAAGCTCACAAGACGTTTATGACATTTTGTTGCCTCCTTTTAGTGGTGAATGTACGAATGTAAATTCCAATGAGGCAAATGTACATCCTATGGGAGTTTTTGAAAATGTTACAGATCAATCTATTATTGATGCAGATGTACATGATGTACTTGATGAGGAAAGGGCTGAAAATGAGCAGGCTAGAGGTATGCCAAAATGACTGGTGCACACTTTGTGTGACAGTAAATTGGATGCACCTTTGTCTAGTCGTACTCGTTCTGGTTCTTGCCATGCCTCTTATGCATCAGATTGTTATGCTTTGGCTGTGTCTAGCTTACATGATATTGAGGAACCTTTGTCTTTTGATGAAGCACAGAATTCAAAAAATTGGATGGCTGCCATGCAATCAGAATATGATGCACTTATAGAAAATGACACATGATCTTTATGTGATTTGCCTCCTGGCAAAAAGGCCATTGGTACAAAGTGGGTTACAAGTTGAAACGCAAGCCAAATGGTGAGGTTGATTGCCATAAGGCTTGACTTGTTGCAAAAGCCTATGCGCAACAAAAAGGCATAGATTATGAAGAAACTTTTTCTCCCACTTGTCGTATGACTACTATTTGTTTTCTATGTGCATTGGCAGCTCATTTTGGTTGGGATATACATCAGTCAGACATTGTTACTACTTTCTTGAATGGTAACATATTTGAGGAAGTTTATGTAACACAGCCTCGCGGTTTTGTCAAGAAAGGACAAGAGGACAAAGTGTACGGATGTAAGAAGGCTTTATATGGGTTGAAGAAATATCCTCGTGCTTGGTATAAGAAAATTGACACTCATTTGGTCAAACAAGGCTTTCGTAACAGTCCAATAGAAAGCACATTGTATGTCAAACGTGAGGGCGATGTACTTCTCATTGTTGTCCTTTATGTGGATGATTTGCTGATCTGGTCTCAATGAGGCACATATTACTGAATTTAAGGCTGATTTGAATGCTACTTTCAAGATGAAAGAATTGGGGCTATTGCATCATTACTTGAGCATACAGTTTAAGCAATATAATGGCGGTATTGCCTTGTGTCAGAAAAGTTACATAGAGACATTGCTATGTAAGTTTGGACTTGAGGATTGCAAACCTATTGCCACTCCCATGGAAACAGGTTTGAAGTTGATTCTACATGATGCTGGTGATCCTGCTAATGTCACTCTTTACCAAACTGTTGTTGGTTGCCTCGTTTATTTATGCAACACGAGATCGGATATTCAGTTTCTGGTCTAACAAGTCAGTAGATTTAAGCATAGCCCAAGGTCTAGCATTGGCAGGCTGTTAAGAGAATTTTCTGCTACTTGAGTGGCACTTTACATTTTTGCTTGTTTTATCCCAAGGGGGATCATTGCCACCAAACTTACATGCTTTTTCAGACTCGGATTGGGCTGGTTGTTTTGACACGCAAGTGTCCACAAGTGGTTTTGTTTCATGCTTGGCAGTTCATGTATATCATGGTTAAGCAAGAAGCAACCTATTGTGGCCACTTTGAGTTGTGAGGCTGAGTACAAGGCAGTCTTCACAACTATGGTTGAGTGTGTATGGCTCAGACGCCTTATGACTGATTTGGGTGTTGGACAGGACACTGCCAACACTATCTAGACTGATAGTCAGAGCGCATTGGCAGTTTCGAGGAACTAATTTTTTCATGCTCGCACAAAGCACATTGAGTCGCATTACCACTATGTCACGGAGAGGCTCTCAGCAGAAGAGATCAGCGTGGCTTATGTGCCAACACAGGACAACCTTGCAGATCTTTTCACAAAGGCATTGTCTCGTGAGAAGTTTGAAGCTTTTCGCAAAGCTTTGGGCTTACTCCCCTTTGTGGACTGATCATGTCCTCAGGGCATGGCACTTCCCTTTACTTAAGTGCTAGCTCTCGTTCACCACATCACTCCAGAGGGAATTTGTTACCATATACATGTGGTAGTGATGTGTGTGAACACACTTAGGACCACAGGGGCATTTTTTCCCTCTTTAGAAGGTTTTTCCCCCGTGCATTGTATATACGCCCATCACTCTAGGGCTATCTATCTTTCCATTGCACACTAAGTAATACACTCTCTGTTGTGTGCCTTGAGCTTCCTTTGTCTTCTCCAAGCTGTGTGTGTTTTCCTGCAACCCTCATTCGAACATGACGGATATCGAATCTCCTTTGGACTCTCTAAGAAGCCAACAAATCCATGCAAAGGGATTCTACAAAAGATACGGTCATGATGTAAGGTTTCCACCTTTCAAGAATTAGGAAATTGACTCTTGATCTAAATTTGAGAACATTAGACCAACAAACTAGTAAACCACTATCTCAAAAGTAGTCATAAGCAGTATTTTTGGAATCTTAAGCACGATAATACTATAGCCAAAAATGTTCAGAACTCAAGTCATGCAAAAACTGACCCTGTTATTCCCTCCAAAAGAATTCATGGTCAAATTAATTAAATTAAAAAAATTGGAAACATTAAGAGATAATTATTCCACATGGCCTAGAAGATATTTAGTCACATGGCCTAACAAATGATTACCACTCAAAATGGCATAATTGACCAACCAAGTTGGGCAAGTGTTAGGAGGTCACATTATGAACCTATTATAGACAAAAATAGTAGCAGGGGATGCTAGGGGAAGCTGAGGGCTACCTTGGAGAGCTGGGAACTGCTAAACGCATGCCCTGGTTGCCAAAACCTATAAATAGACCCCTAGGCTTCACTTTTTCAGACAGACTCGGAGACCTTGGCAAATCTCTCGTGCTTAGAGATATTCTTCTCAAAAATAACTAAGAGAGAAAATCTCTAGTGGTTAATCAAGTTAATTAGTGCTAATCTTAGTTGATTAGTAAAAGACATATTAATTTATGTCTAATTTTTCTAATTATCTTGTTAACTAGGAAGGATTAAACCTTTCTCTATTATTAATTACACTCTTATATGCTATTATACTATTGATTACTTAATTTCTAATTATGATTAGTAATCTATTAATTATTAACCTATATTATGGTTGAAATTACTTATTTTGACCTTAATTAAGGGAAAATATATCGATTAAGCTTATTTAATTACATGTTAATTTTTAGAGATTGTACACAGAGTTGTAAAGATGTGAAAATTATTTCATAATTTTCTAATTAATTTTAATATTTAACTATGTAAAAATTCTCTACTTTTTAGTCTAAAATTGATGGAAACTAAGAAATATAGTTTATTAAAGCATAATATAATTTTTAGAGGTAGATTATAGTGTTATCAACCTATGACAATTATTTCATATTTAGTTAATTAGTTCTATTAATCATCTTGGCTTAAAAACTTTGTTTTTAGATGAAAATTAAGCAAGATAATTAGCAAATGTATTAGTGAGAAAATTTTCAAATAAATATTTAAGTGTTACCAACTCGTGTCTTTTTCATAATTAGGTAATTAGTTTTACTAATTATCTTAGCTTAAAAACTATATTTTAAGCTAAAAATTAAACAAGATAATTAGAAAATTTGTTTAAAAATTAGTAAGATAATTTTCAAAGAAAGATTGTAGTGTTATAAGTTTTTGATAATCACTTCAATAATTATTTGATTAGTTTTACTAACTATCTTATCTTAAAAACTCTATTTTAAGATGAATATTAAACAAGATATTTAGTCAATGTGTTTATAAATTAGTGAGATAATTTTCAAATAGAGTTGAGATAAACATATCTTAAGGAGATAATTACTATAATAATTATTATGCTAAAAATTAGCTATTTTTGGACTTAATTAAAATTGGAAAATTTGAAAAAATACTCAAAAATTTATAAGATAAATGTAAGAGCTTAGAAAGCTTATAAGAAAGCTAGGATAAAAATATATTATGCATATAAGTAGTTAGGAAATTACTGTGACAAGAAGTTATAATTTATGACTATAATCTAAAGGGAAAATCTAGCATATCAGTTGTCCTAAAACTAGGCAAGGTTTTATAGGGCTAAAGTAAGGTATGAAGAATTTTTGAGAATAATGTCGCCCCATAAGAATCTACTTATAAAGTTATAACCAATGAAATGCCCTAAGCTATTAGCTTTTGGGTGAAAAGAAATTGGGTTAATTCATGAAAGTACGTTATGGAACTCTATGGTAAGTTCAAGTTCTGATGAATTACCTAATGGTGAGACATCCTTTTATAAGGATATAAGATCATGGCTCCCAAGAGAACCCGGGCAAATCAGTCAACAAAAGAAGATGATAGCGACACGAAGAGGGCCAAGGCCACACATGACCACGAGGCCGGTCCGAGCAGTAGGCCTACGGATGGGAGTATTTGAGCCCCTGAGCCTCAACAAATCCGTGATCAGCCACAGGTGGGTTTTGGTTGTAAATTAAGTTCATAAGTAGTTCAAAATCTTTTTAAGTTATAACATTGCATCTATTAAAGAGTGGATAAGGACTTAGGAAATGTTAAAATTGGCCGAAAATCGGAAGGGTATCTTCCAAGAAACAATCGTGCAATTGTTGTAAGCTAGGAAAGAAATGTTTTGGTTAGTCTCGTTGAATTAGGAAAGATATGATTGATCATCTTTAAAACAAATTGTCTCAAGACACCTCTGACTCCTTGGTATATTTTGATGAATAATGATGGCTATCATACCACTTTTAAGTCAGCCACCCTGATGAACGATGAGCCTCTACTCCATCATGTCTTGATCTTTCTACATAATTTAGGATACCGTTTTCTTATCCTAGGGGAGCCGCCCGGTTGTATGGGCACCCCAAAATTTTGGTGATATTTTTCGCCCCGAATTATAAATAAGCAATGGGTGTCATTTTAACCCTTCGGTGATCTTCAGACAAGAAGAGTATTGGTCATGGTTATTATGGTAAGTGTTCTTGGTTGATAGTACCGTGTCTTAAGTTTAAAGATGTTTATTTGATAAAGAATGCTTTCCAATGTTGTTTTCAATACTTGGTTTAACAAATCATTGTAACGGGAAGTTAAAATGAACCATTATTTTAAGTGTTGAAAGATTGTACTAGGCTAGTAATTAGAAAACAAAGAAGCATGTGTGAGTGCGAGGTGGTGTGGGGATCAACTAATTAAGGTTGTCGATCATAGATGGGTGGACCTGATTAGTCGGGTAACTATCCATTCTCGTGCACTAACGTTAGAAGACTTCTTCAATGGAGGACGAGTCCACCAACAGCTATGCCCTCACTCGTGTAGAGGGGAAAAAGCGTTGGACGAGGATACGTTAGCCCAATTGCAGAGGTTATCGAACGTTTTGGGTCTTTTAGATTTTGTCTCATTTCCTCTTGCGAGGCAGGACTAGGTCTTTTACTAGGGATATAGTCCCAAATCATTGCCAATGGCAAAGGTCTATTCCCTGGATTTTCTTACTTAGAGGATATAATTTTTTATCAGGCCTAGAGACCTGTTAAGGATCCCATCTTGACTTTAGTGTCGTCAGGTTCAAGACCTCTCACATGACAACTGGGCAAGAGGAGAAGAATTTAGAGACGAGACAGCGTGTCTCACCCAAACAACCATCCCCTCCTCCTATTGATCAAGATCAAGAAAAGACTAAAGATCAAGAGGAAAAGAGAGAGTCTGAAGTAGAGAAGAAGGAATCTAAAACACTAAAGCATGACGAAAACTGCAAGCAAGATCAAAATCGCAAGCAAGAATATGACCGCAAGCAACCCAATGTGCAGCTCTAATTTGAATATGATGCTCTCATCTTTGGCAATAATGGCAAGAATGTTGGGGTATAGGCGTCTGTGCCTTGCCCGGCCGCCCAGAGTCTGGGCGCCCACTGACTTGTATACCTTATACATAGCATAAGTGTATAGGGGGTTGCTCACTCTTTTAGTCTCCCCACCCACATTGTGTGTCGTGTCTCCTTCTCTCTCTCTCACTCTCCGTCTGTGGTGCTCCCCGATCCCCTTCAATTGGTATCAGAGCGTAGGTGCGGAGGGAGCGCGTGTGTGCACAGTCACAACGACAGCGGAGAGCCAGTTTCATTCCCGAAATCGCGTCCGCGCACACGCACTTTCAAGAGTGCAAACAGGGTTTCGACTTCGGCATCGGCAAATTCAGCTTTTCGAGAGCGTTTCCAGCAGGTGTGCTGCCGTTTTATCCCCCTTTCGAAGCCATTCAAGCCATCAAAAACTTCATTCGAGCTACGGTTGAGGAGCTGCATTTTCAGCCCTCTTTTGGCAGTTTATGCTGTGTTTTTGGGTCGAAACGGAGGTTTTTTGGCATAGCTTTCACACCCGGACTCGGATACATGTGATCCAGGAGTCTACCTTGGGGTTTTGGCACGCTCCGGATGCGCTCGTTATATCAGAATTTTAAAATTCTGAATGCTGAATTTTCTGCAAATGCAGTTGTTTATTGTGTGTCGAGGATTCCACACATGGTTTGCTCTCAGATGTGAGAGTGATATTTGCTGCAAGTTTCCTCACAGGTGGGAGGATACGATGTATGCCTTATGTGGTTTGATGCTCAGGGAGACTAATGTGATTGCATTTTGAGCTCGGCAATGTATGCCTCGAGCATGTTTTTTGGCAGTCACAGGTAGAGCAGATATTTGTGTACTAGATTTGCAGGTGTTTGCAATGATGTATGCAAAGTGTGGAGATTTGGTGCATGCATTTGGAGTACGGTTTGATGCGCTTTGGTTGCTCATGGTTTTGAGCGTACAGTCAGTTTGGTTACTGGTTTTGTGGCCGTTTTATTGAAGAAACTCTGGCGAAATTTTCCCAAGAGTTTTATACGTATCATTTATGTGATCTAGGTAGAGATTGCGGGTTGCACTCAGCATTTGCATGCGGTGTTCTCTGCAGGTGGGAGATTTGTGCGTGTGTATGCATCGATACCACACATTGTGGGCTTGGTGATTAGCTCACGGGTTTGACAGGCGTACAGTTATCTTGGCACACTCACAGGAGTGAGTATTGTGATGTATGCTTGTGTGGCTACGAGCTAGGTAGCCGGATTCGAGCACTAATGGCTTGAGGTTTTTTAGCAGGTTTTAGCTACAGGTTTACAAGTTTACAGGCAGGTTTGAGGGCTTATTTGGGCGCTGAATTTTCAGCCATTGTTTCCTCTTTGCAGGTATCCATGTATGGCTCAGTTGTAGGCTGATTTGGGACACATTTGTGACTTGTTTATGTAGTTGTTTAAGAGCTGAATTTTGGGGCTGTTTTGGGGCTGATTTGGGGCTGATTTGCAGACTTTTGTTGATGCAATTCGAGCCAGTTTAGGGCTGATTTGGTTGACATTTGCTACTCATTGTTGGTTGCTCTTTTGCGAGCATTATGGATGATTTTTCATTTGACTTCCAGCGTTATGGTCTGACACAGTTTGATGGTGCAGATTTTGTTGCTTGGAAGGAGCATATGCTTGTTGCATTGGCGGATTTGGGGCAGGATAAACCCTTGTGTGGTTTATCGGCAAAGCCCAAGTCTATGCGTGATGATCATTGGCAGGATCTTGATGCGTTAGCAATGTGTACGATTCGTTTGCATCTGGTTGAGTCTGTTGACTGGCAGGTCTCGAGGAAGACTACAACTCATGCTTTATGGCAGAGTTTACATGCTATGTACGCGACATCCATGTCTACAGGGGAGTCTAGTCCCACTTCTATGTCCATGGGAGAGATTGGTCCCACACGCAAGTCTCGACGGCATAGAGACTTGACATGTTGGCATTGTGGACATAGAGGGCACATTAGGCGTCGATGTTTCAGGCGTTTGAGACAACGGAGGCGACATATGCGTGATGCAGATTTGGGCATGACAGATGCTAGTGAGATCAGTACGGTGGTTACTGAGTATGCTTGTGACGGCGATGTCACATTTACATCTAGCTTGTCTTCAGACGATCTTATGTCTACGGATTGCATATCGGATTGCACATTGTCTTCACATTGGTTACTAGATTCAGATGCTACTTTCCATGTCACGTCGCATCGTGAGTGGTTTAGCACGTTTTCTAGTGGGAGACTTGGTTGTGTGCACATGGCTGATGGTGCTGTGTATGACATTGAGGGTACAGGAGACGTATGTTTGTCCTTGCCCAGTGGTATGAGATTTAACCTGCGTCATGTGCGTTATGTGCCAGATCTGAGACGGGATTTGATCTCAGTCAGACAGTTACGGGATAGTGGATGTCAGATTTCGCTACGAGAGCGAGATTTTGTGATGCATTTGGGTTCGCTAGTGATTGCGAGAGGTGCCAGGAGTGGTACAGGTTACCCATTGCATGTGGATCACGGGAGAGACGGTGTTGTCTCTGTGATCACGCAGCCAGGTAGACAGCGAGAGAGCAGGCGAGTCTCTTTTGCTTGTGGGTTGCAGGGTACTTTGCATGGAGTGCAGAGTAGTGAGCTCGTTGTGCACACAGTTGGGGCACGACTTGAGCAGTCACACAGAGAGGTGACAGAGTCAGACATGCATGCTTTGCTAGTGACTGAGCAAAGCAAAGAGTCAGTTGTGCGAGATACTTCTATGCAGGATAGACAGTTAGAGCGGTCTTGCTCTAGTGAGTCACGACAGGAGGACGTTGTGCAAGAGTCTATGCATACGGAGTTAGAGCATGAGAGCTCTAGTGAGTCACAGCAGATTGAGTGGTCATGTTTGCAGCGGATGATTGCAGAGGAGGCTGAGATGTCAGCGATTATGCAGTCATTCCTTTCTATGCTCGACAGTGAGCATGGGGATATAGTTGTATAGGATATGTCTTCTAGCAGACACCTAGAGCAGCTGGTTTGCTCTGAGGTTGCACGACAGGTTGATGCGTCTTTTGTGGACAGTCAGGAGATGCATGTGGCTGACACGCCTTGTCAGTCAGAGATGCCTATTGCCAGGGATATATATGTTGATGCATGCTCCGTAGAGCTAGCAGGGCCCGCTAGCATTGCATCGGCATTCGGTGGTCTCATGTATGAGATGCTGATCTTGAGACCGGATATCGCAGCTGTAGTGGGAGCATTTGCAGTTGGGGTTTTCAGTCGTTTGTTGACTGATGATGGCATAGTGCACGAGGGAGATATGCAGGTATTGCGTACATACTTGCAGTACGTGTGCGGTACGTCTGGTGGTGTATGGACTTACACGGGAGCAAGACAGCCGGATGCACATGATCACAGCCAGCCAGTGGGCATCGGTTGAGAGCGGTTTTCTCTCGCCTTTTGTAGTCTTTAGACTAGGTTCTCTTGCTTAAAGGCACAGTCGCCTTTAAGTGGGAGGTTGTTGGGGTATAGGCGTATGTGCCTTGCCCGGGCGCCCACTGACTTGTATACCTTATACATAGCATAAGTGTATAGGGGGGTGCTCACTCTTTGAGTCTCCCCACCCACATTGTGTGTCGTGTCTCCTTCTCTCTCTCCGTCTGTGGTGCTCCCCGATCCCCTTCAAAGAACACTTTCCAAGCAAACATTACTTTGCTCAATGTGCATAGATCCCTAACACGTGCTAGAATATATCCTCTCTCAAACCTGTTCTATAATGAATAATTTTTCTTGCAACCCTCATGGTAGTTGACATGTGTGGTCCACTAAGGTTTATTGACAAGAAGCTATGAAGTCTTGGCCTTCTCATAGCTTAATAACCTCATATAGTCTCTAGGTTATGTCTGAGTACCTCTTGCCTTAGTCATGTCTTCCAATGTTTTGAGAGAGGTCCAAAAGAAATCTCCATAATGATTTCTTACCATCAAACAACCCAAGGTTGTGTGCATTGATAATATACATGCAAAACCTCTTTACATCTCCCCTTGCAAGAGCCTTAGAGAAGGTTTCTTGGAGACTTCTAACCCTTACACTTGATATTGCCACCTTTGTCCTAGAAACAAAAGCTCCTTCTTAAGCCTTTAAACAAGGAAACCTCTTGAGCAGGCTATACGTAGTATCTCAAAATTGGTCATGTGATCCAAATGCCGACGAACACTTGTATCTCTCTAGCCTCTAGAGCTTATTGCCACCATCTCTCAATATACATGCATGTAAAAATCCTATTCCTTGGGAATAGAGGTGCACTCGTTACACATGAAGGATTCAAAAGTAGTCCCCAACAAATTAAATCATTTGCATTTCTTGTGGTGAAATGCTCCATTAATCTCAAACAAAAGTGACTCCATCATCAATGTTGCTTGCTCTAGTATGTGGCTTGCACTACCACAAGGCACCCCCCCTACTACCATCCAGAAAAGGCACAAAGGCAACACTCCTACTCCAAAAAGTGCAATTTTTTGCCAAAATTCCAAGCACATACATAGTAGGCGGCAACTTTTTCTTCAAATAATATTTCCAAATTCAATTTATTAATCACAAAATTATCTCCTTTGAAATTACACGTGTTAAAAAACTATCAATGAAGTGTCAAAAGGGAAAAAACATACATTCCTCCCCTTGTATCGATGTTGCAGAGCTTGATTTATTGGGACCTAATGTCCATGCAATTTATGGCTTTAATATCAAAATCAACTTTATAAGAAATCCCAAAAAAGATGTATCGAATGTTACTTGGTATTGGTTTGAAAAAACCAATCAAATTCTTTTGTCTCTTGTCCGGCTCAAACATCTTTCTTGGACGACCACCTTTCTTGGTAACTGCTTCTTGCAGACTTACCTTGACAACATTAATGTGGCTCTTTGACCTTGCATGTTCAATAAAACTTTGTTTGATAGAGCCCGTCTTAGGAAATAGAGGAATCCACTTGTCGTCGAGTTGATAAAGATCTTAGAGAGAACCTTGTAATCGTTGCATGTTTCATGAACTAGCTCAAAGGCCACACTTTTCTCTTCTCCAAACACTCTAACCTCTTCTATTGCATCCTTCACAAGTTCTTCGTTTATGCTTACTGTATCCTCCTCCGACCCATCAACCACTACCGATGATGCATGTCCTTTCAAATATTTTGCACATGTGTCCTCATGTTGAGATATGAGAGTTTAAAAAATCGGAAACAGTGTCTGGGCCACCTTGTCCGTAAAAAATCTCACACTCTAGATACCATATTCGAAAAATTGGAATTCTCTCTTTAACCTTTGACATCAACTCAAACTTGTTCGAATGTCCCCTTGATTGAAGCTTCTCCTTAGCTTGTCTTATGTCCTTTTGCCACTTCTTCATCTCAGAGCAAGTGGCAAGATTGCTCTTAAGTCAAGTCCATGTGCTACTCCTTAATTGAAGCTTCTCCTTAGCTTGTCTTATGTCCCTTTGCTACTTCTTCATCTCACAGCGAGTAGCAAGACTACTCTTAATTCCAGTCCTGTGCTACTCCCTCCTAGGTCTATTTCACATGGAATATTGTTCGTGCTAGCATACATCTTTTTGGAAGAGGTTCTACTTGCAATACCATTATCAATTGAAGCTCCACTTGACTCTACTCGTGGGTGCTACAACCACCTCATCAGAGGTGACAACCCACATCTTCTCTTGCTTACAAGAAATAGGAAGCATCCTCAATTCTCCTAAGCAAAAATCCTTGGAAGTTAAGCAACCCAGGTCTATCATCTCTCTTAATACTCTATAGCTGCTACCCTCTATAGCCAATGTATTACGGCTTGGAAGAAATCCGGTGGGTCACGCTTCATACGTTACACCACCCATATTGCCCCCAACTACAAAACCATGTTCTTCGCTGAAAGAGGAAACCGTACTCACATGTACATGCTTGAGCCTAACCCCTTGTCGGCGATATGCACTATCACTGCCATTCGGCTTAGTTCCCATTTCCTTCGATGTGAGACAGGTCGTTGGGGCAATGGAGAAGAGTCAAATTGATTGCACACATTATGCTCACTGCAAGTTTGAGAATCGTCTGAGTACCACACACTACTAGAGTGCTCAGCTTTTGGTCACATCCGAACTTGCTTCTCTCACATTTTCAGCCATGACTTAGACCTACACACTTTCCTCTCCCAGCCACAGTGTGGGCTCTCCACTGCGACTCTCATCGCCACAATTTTGGAGCATCAAGAGTCGCTCATCAGCCATACACATACTACATCACATGTAACTTTGGTCCCATAGGTCATATTTGACCTTCAAGGACAATAATAAAATCTCTCTCTCTCTCTCTCTCTCTCTCTCTCTCTCTCTCTCTCTCTCTCTCTCTCTCTCTCTCTCTCTAGTGAACTATGCTTTTTGTATCCCTTGGTTACAATGGAGGGATACTCTGTGGTGAACTATGCTTCTTGTATCCATTGTAACCAAGGGATACAAAAAGCATAGTTCACCACAGAGAGAGAGAGAGAGAGAGAGAGAGAGAGAGAGAGAGAGAGAGAGAGAGAGTGGTGGAAGAACACATGTTATAATCTTCCTTGTTGGTAATAGGTTCCACAATATATAAAATCTATGTTGTAGACATTGTGACAAACAATTTGGGTTCCAAGATAGGAAATCTTGTCGTAATCTATAAGAGAAAGATCTTTCTTCAATAGTAGCATCCCTAGGTTTGAATACCAGCATCCAGTGTCATCAATATAGATAGTTGCGACATGTGTTTTCTTGGCCTTTCTAGAGATATAAAAATTACGAGCTTTTCAACCATGGCACATAAGAGACCCCATGTTGCAACAAGCCTATACAAATACTTTGGAAAATATGGCATTGAGCATCGCAAGGAAGAACACGAGATGTTGCCATTGAATGGACTCTGAATGATGTGCAAGGAACCTATGAAGAAGCAATTTGCAGCTGAACATCTCTCTCTCTCTCTCTCTCTCTCTCTCTCTCTGTCTCTCTCTCTCTCTCTCTCTCTCTCTCTCTCTCTCTCTCTCTCTCTCTCTCTCTCTCACACACACACACACACACATTGGTTCTTGCATTGCGCTATGGAGAAATGTCTCCTTGGTCAAAGATGCATTTATTTTCTAGCATACAAATTCTGTTTTAGAAAGTCACATTTAGTTTTTCGTGCTTTCTGGTTCCCCATTCCTCGTTTTGGGTTCCAACTTCCCGTTTCGAATCCCTATTCCGTGTTTCAGATGTGAGTATCTATAATAGGAAATGGCATTTCATGCCCATTGTTGTTCCCCATTCCTCGTTTTGGTTTTTTCCAACTTCCCATTCCAAATCCCCATTTTGTGTTTCAAATGTGAGTATTTGTAATAGGGAATGACGTTTCATGCCATTTTCATTCCCCATTCCCTATTCTAATTTCCAACATCCGGTTCCGTGTTTTAGACATATTCGTAATAGGGAATGGCATTTCTTGCCTGTTGCCGTTCCCCATTCCTCATTCCATGTAACTATGGCCCTTGCACCCCATGGAGGGGTCTGAAAGGCATGATTGGCTCACCATGACTCAACAAAGCCAAAAACAACTATCTTTGCAGAGACCAAGCCCCAACCACCAAATGAGGAGTTATTATGTGTACGTTGAACAAGTTCAAAGAGATTGTTGAGCTCACTAAATAAAGAAGGCAGTATGCAACCTAGAAGCTCCTCTCGAGCTCATGCAATAAACGCCTCTTAACAATTGGGTCAAATTTGCATGGGATTCATTTTTAAACTAAGAAAAAACACGTAAATACCTGAGGTCCTAGTTTTGTAGCCTCTACGCAATGCCTGGGTTCCTCGAGTGGAGTGACAAGCTTGAGGCTGGCAGTATGCAACCACTTCCTGATTGGTGCTTGAGGTTGATAGGTTTGAATCCAACATGCATATGCACATAATAGAGTAGATCACGAGCATGGATTGTTGGCAAAACTTGGTCGGGGAGAGTGAGCTTGATGCTTGGTAATCTCAAGTGCACCGCGTAGGGGTATGGTGACACTATGCAGATAAGGTTATCTTGCATTTGTCACCTATGTTTAATTTTCAAGAACGTGTGACCTGTAACCTTGCCCTACAAATTTCCACACCTTTTAGTGTATTTTTTGAAGGTTAGCTCACATTTATAGGGTGAAAGTGATTGATGGCACATGTCACAAAGCACATTCATGGCATTCAAAGCCAAGCTTGAACTTTTCATGCCAATTAATGCCAATGAGAGTAAAAAATCACATTGATGGTGTGCAGACAATGACACCAACGTCAATGGGAAACAAATCCCATTGATGGCATGCATAACTTTATCGCAAGGAAACTTCTTGAGCGGGCTATATGTAGTATCTCAAAATTGGTGATGTGATCCAAACGCCGATGAACACTTGTATCTCTCTGGCCTCTAAAGCTAATTGCCACCATCTCTCAATATACATGCATGCAAAAATCCTATTCCTTGGGAATAGAGATGCACTCGTTACACATGAAGGATTCAAAAACAGTCCCCAACAAATTAAATCATTTGCATTTCTTGTGGCGAAATGCTCCATTAATCTCAAACAAAAGTGGCTCCATCATCAATGTTGCTTGCTCTAGTATGTGGCTGCAATACCACAAGGCACCCCCCTACTATCGTCCAGAAAAGACACAAAGGCAACACTTGTTAAGTATGGAGCTTGATTTACCCTTGTAATTTTCTGTGGTAAAAGCGCACATTTGTAAGGCCCCCATTATGAGGAGAAGCCATCGTGTGTGAAGGAAAATCACTCACTGGAAACCAAAATTTTCATGGACAAGAATCAGGGGCAACTTTAGAGGCCTCGGGGGCCTCCGCCCCCGAGACTTTTTTTTTCGCCGGAATATCCCTTTTCGCCAGAATATTATGGCCGGACGGTGGCCGAAAAGTGGTCGAAAAACAACCGGTCGGTTGGCCGGTGGCCGGTAGTCAATGGCCGATGGCTTGTGGTCGGAAGTCAATAGCCGGTGGCCGGTGGCCGAATTCAAAAGCAGACTTGTCTTCTCAAGGGCGGCCACACATGGGCGGATTGGAGGGTCCGATTTGGACTTATTCGCACAAGGGCGGCTACACATGGCTGTCTCTCATAAGAGAGGGCATCCCTTTTGGCCTATAAAAGGAGGCCATTTCTACACACATTTTATAGTGTGAAGTTGATGCAACAAGGTGAGTGTGAGGTGGTGAGAGTGAAGCAAGGCGGGAGCTCTATCAAGGGTTTAATCCCTTTGTGAACTACTTCTTCTTTTGAAGTGCTAAAGCCATTGAGTGGCTGCTTTCCCGTGGACGTAGCCCACATTGGGTGAACCACGTATATCGTGTGTACTCTCTCTCTCTCTCTCTCTCTCTCTCTCTCTCTCTCTCTACTCTATAATCTCTTGTGTGTGAAATCTATCTCTCTCCATTAAGTAATCTACTCAAAAATCTATTTAGCTACGTCTTATTTCCTAACAACACTCCTACTCCAAAAAGTGCAATTTTTTGCCAAAATTTCGAGCACATACATAGTAGGGGGCAACTTTTTCTTCAAATAATATTTCCAAATTCAATTTATTAATCACATTTGAAGATCTCAGAGCAAGTAGCAAGACTACTCTTATGTCCAGTCCCTATGCTACTCCCTCCAAGGTCTAATTCACATGGAATATTGTTCGCGGTAGCATACATCTTTTTGGAAGAGGTTCTACTTGCAATACCATTATCAATTGAAGCTCCACTTGACTCTACTCGTGGGCGCTACAACCACCTCATCAGCGGTGACAAGCCACATTTTCTCTTGCTTCCAAAAATAGGAAGCATCCTCAATTCTCCTAAGAAGCAAAATTCCTTGGAAGTTAAGCAACCCAACTCTATCATCTCTCTTAATGCTCTATAGCTGCTACCCTCTTTCAAAGAACAAAACCCAAAGTATTCTTTTGCTCTATTCTCCCATTCAAAACAACAACCACCTCCTTCATTGTCATACCAAAATAGATTCTAGTCTGCTCTTGCAAATATACAACAAACATATAGTCTCTCTCTCTCTCTCTCTCTCTCTCTCTCTCTCTCTCTCTCTCTCTCTCTCTCTCTCTCTCTCTCTCTCTCTCTCTCTCTCTCCGCTTCAGCGAAAGTGAAACCCTAAGATCAACACCCTGTGTCCCTCCCAGGATCAAGGGCGGCCTGTGGAGGGGCGTCAAGCCCCCAAGCTCGCCTGCAACCATAAACCCGACGACCTGCTCGCGCTGCGTTTCTACTCGCCTCCCACACAGTTCTCACCCGACCTCTCTACACAGCCCGCCCACACAGTTTCTCGCCTTAAATCTGACTTCTCTGCACAGTGCCGCCTTGCCCGCCTCGACCCCGACTTCTCGCCCCTGCCCGCGACTTGGTGTTCCCCCGCCAGTAGCCCCATTTGAGTGTAAGCCAATTGCAACCTAAGAGAGAGTGGTGTTTTCCCACCACTGCAAAAGTTCATGGCGACATTCAGCCTTGGTTTCACTGCCGGTAACCTCCTAGCCGAAGCTCACCCACAATATGCAACCCCGAACAACAACCATGGCTACCCGAGCATCATCCCGCAGCAAGGCCACCTTTGCAGCGATTGTGGCAACGCCTCCCAAAATGGACAGCACCATCCGACTTCAGAATGAAGTCGAAAGACTCCGCAAGGAAAATGACGAGCTGAAACAAAGGCTCGTAATGATTGAGACTCGGCTCATTGCAATGGAGAACTCCAAGAAGGAAGAAATGGAACAGATGGAAGCCAAGCTCAACAAAACAAAAGAAGAAGTAGAAACCACCCTCACAAAGGAGGTCAAAAATCAAGTACAAGAGGTCATTTTCAACAAAGTTGAGGATCGCGTGGCATCCACGCTACGCGAACAACAACGGCAAGAGAACCTCGCCCTTAATGTTCGCATTGGCGGGCTTCCAAGCGATTGGAAAAGAGAGGGAGACCTCAAGTTCCATGAGTGCTTTACTCGCATCCAAGCAACAACCCCCATGATAGAGTGGGACCCAGCCACAATCACCTTCCTTACACATGAGCAACGCACCAACCATGCGATCTTCACTTTCAAGACCAAGGCGGACGGAATCAAAATCCTTGAGCAATCAAGGCTCCTCAAGGACACTAAAATCTGGTTTGCAGAAGACCTCACACCCACCTAACTCAAACACAAGAAGGTAGAACTACAAAAGGTACGAGAAGCGCGCGCGGCAGGAAAATGGGCAGTCTATCGAGGAGGTAAAGCCATTATCCAGGAGTTTCGAACTCCCAAAATGGCTCCCCCCTCTCTCTCTCCCCCTTAGGTTTTTGATTCTATTTATCATATCTTTCCTTTTGTTCACCCCTCGTTGGACCCTCAGTCCTTAACTGAGATGTAACGTTTTGCTTTTCGGTCCCATAGGTCATATTTGACCTCCGTGGACGATAATTCTATCTATCTCTCTCTCTCTCTCTCTCTCTCTCTCTCTCTCTCTCTCCAACAAAATTTAGTATAATTGAGTGTAAAAACCTTCAAATTTAGTCAATTTACCTCAAATATTTCTCCTATATAGGTTTGCCAAGTTTCTGGGAATAAAAACAACAAATCGAGCATAGATGGTAGCAAAATTGATGCCCATATTGACAAGCTAATAGCTTCATAAGGATTAGTGAATTATGCCTAGTGAGTTCACTCCATATAAACCCTCTTTATCGCATGCATTCAAGGCCTGATTTTAAAAATCCTTAATCTGTAGATTTCTTATGGATGTAAAACATCTATATCGCATGCATTCAAGGCTTAATTTTAAAAACCCTTGATTTGTATATTTCTTATGGATATAAAACATGATTTGCCTATTCAATTTGTATTTCGTCCCTTTGATTGGTACCCTTCTACATGTAAAAAATAACCCCTTTTGTTGAAATCACATGCAATTTTCAAGAAAGTTGAAAGGCCACTTGATTTGGTCCTTGCCCAATTAAAAGATCCAAGTGACCAAGCCTCAAGGGTTTAGGAGTCCACACCTCAATGGTGTCCAACTTTCCCATGTCCCCATAGACTTGGAATTTGGTCTCGAGTGCTCAAGCTCCAGAGTCCACACTCTAGCCTATACTAAAGCTAGGAAAAATACCCCTCAATAACCTCATAAATTTTTGGATAGTCAAAATACTCCTCAATAACCTCGCAAATATCTAGATAACCAAAATACCCCTCGGTAACCTCACAAATATCTGGAGAGTCAAATTTTTTTAGCAACTCTTCATAGTAATGTTGGTTCTCCCTCAATAGAAGATGATAGGACTAGGATTTTAAATGGTATTGTGGGCTCTTGAAGATAAACTGTTCATCAGTTTTAGACACAAATGCCTCTACTTGTGAGCTCATTGCTGAATAGTTTTGTCTAGGACACTTGAAGATAAGAACTCCATTGTGAGAAAAATTAGACTACTATGCAAAAATTGGGGCAATAAAGAAGTGCTAGCTCTGTTGATAGAGCAAGAGATTCTTGTGTCCCATGTCTTGGGTTCACACCCCTTTGATAGCTTGTGTGACATGTGGCCCTTCGAGGCTCTTCCCCAAGTGTATATGATGGATTGACCAACCTTATCCGATTGGGATGCTCCACATTGCGGAGTCGAGTGTGTGAATTGTAGTTTCAACACAAATTATAGGGGTATTTTGGTAATTTACACCAACCTAGAGAGAGAGAGAGAGAGAGAGAGAGAGAGAGAGAAAGAGAGTAAAGTTTGCAGCTTAAGCATTGATTTGGTAGTTGAAAATTGGTCCATTCATTTATTAACCTCATCTGCATCCTTTCATTGGGCCCTTTTTTCAAAGTATAAAAGGTAACTCACCTTCTTCTAACCACAAGGGAAAATGACACACTTAAAACTATGCTGGCTTTTAAGTTAAAATTTGTAGCATTTACTTGTATTTGCTATAGTAACGCTCAAGAGCAAGGCGTCCTTGCACATCTACAAAAAATAGAATGAGATGAGCAACAAAACCACAACTCTGCATACTTGAAAGATCGTATACACATGAAATCCAAAGCCAAATTCATAGGAGAGAGATAGAGAGCGAGACAAAGCATGAGACACGTTCAAGTGCACCTCTTAGAGCGGAGTGCTACACATGCAAAGAGAGAGGAGAGGTGAGAGAAGGGGAGAAGAACACAAAGCACTGGGTAAAATCTCTCCCCTGTGCAAAAGTGAGCATTCTTCTCTTGCACGTATTTACTTATAGATTTCTTGAATGCTCAAAATGATTACAAACCATCTGCCTGGACATAAAGTGATCATAGCTCATAAAGAGCACTTCTATACTATATATGAAGCAGCTTAAATTTTTCAAGGAAGGAGAGGCTCTCCATGTGTCACTCAGTGTTTCTCTTATGAGAAAACCTTATAAAATATCTCATTTTTTTGAAGTTTGGAATGTTGGAATATGTGAATCTTTTCAACCTTTCAACTTTTATATTTTGAAGTTATAAAAGCAGACTTAACTCTACTTTTTCAAACTTTGCTTTTTCTATTGAAAGCCAATTGAAGGGTAGCGCAACTTTGTTTGTTAAAAGCCAATGCCCATAAAAGTTTAGAACTTAAAAAATTGTTCGTGTGTACGCTACCAAAATTTTATTGATTTACTTCATGAGACAATCTTGAAATCTGGCTAAGATTTTGAATTAATACATTAACGTTGATTTTAATCGAACAGTGGTCTCGAATAGCCCCAAAAAGGAAAGACAAGTGTGTGTGTGTGTGTGTGTGTGTGTGTGAGAGAGAGACAGAGAGAGAGAGAGAGAGAGAGAGAGATCTCAAAGAGAGCGCCAAAACATTTTTTCTTGATCGAAATGATTTTAAAGTAAACCTATACATTTATAATGGAGCTTAAATTTTCCAAGCAAGGAGAGGTCTCCCACGTATCATCCACGGTAACTTGCACAACCATCCACGTTTGGAACTCCATGAAATAACTACAACTCGACGGCCTCGACATTTGAAGGTCTCATACCTATGTCGACCTGCAACATCTACTTGTGTGTATGTTCAAGTCCATGTTGTGTGCGTTCATGTGTTAGTGTTTTTGTGTGTGTGTGTGTGTGTGTGTGTGTAGCTGTTAAATCTTAATTAATAAGACATAATTGAATTTTTACATTCAAAAGACAGCTGGCAATGGAATCAAGGAATAGATATGTACAAAAACAACTTAGTATTAGAATTATTTAAGTACATTGTTTGTAGGAAAGAGATCCCCTTTCAGTATGTAGAAAGTAAAAGAACTTCCCAAGTCATCAGTGAGTGTTCCATCCAAAGTAGGATAGCTTGCCAAATTAAAGAAACCTTCCAAGATAAGATAGAGTCCTTACTTGCATCCATCCAAACAAGACAACAATTCAGTTAGCTTTGGATGTGTTTTACAGGTATCAATGGACCATACCAGTTGTTATCCATGTCAATCTTAAAGAATTTTTTTACTTAAGACAAGCTAGGTCATTAGTAAAACTTTTATGTTTATAATCTTAATTATTACTTCCAATCTAAGTGGCAGATTCCTTCTTCTAATCAAAGTGGTACAATCCCCCAAGAACCCAAACTTCATGAGTTTTTTTTTAAGTGTTTATAATAGTGAGGTTCTTTTGGTAATTAAAACAAAGAAATTTCCTTCTAATTATAGAACCAATGTTGTTATACTGTTTCTGAATGGAGTCCAATGTAATTCAAGTTTAAACACGAATGGCTAGCCAAATGGTAGAGGCCTAGCACGTCCAAAAAAAAAATGAATGCCATAATGATCTGGTCGTTCAAAGTATGTCACGAATCATGTTCCAACCCATGAAAGCAACATAGCCCAGTATATAATCTAGAAAATGCAACAGTTTAGCATTACCTCCATACAACAGGTTTTTCCAAGTGACAAAAAGCGATAGATAGCATGCCATTCAATACTACTAGCGGCTAGAATAGAAGTAGGAATTGTAACATTTAATGGCCTAAAATCTTTTGTGTAGCGGAATTTAGCATGAACATAGTGGGCATTTCATTAGAGTTGATTCCTAATGAGATTTACAAGAGTGCTTGGGTGGAGAGAGCAACAAAAAGCATAACACCTAGTTAGATAGCATCGACAATACTTTCAAAAGAGAGAGCAATTAAGCTATTGACAACAGTTGAGGACCGGATTTGCATGGAGCCGGTCCCCCCTCCAAAAGGCTTTGTATTATGGTTTCTCCCATCAAGAGAGACATTGTACAATACAATTCTTTGTGTTCCTTCAAGACTAGCTAGTGCAATGAAGATGGAAGCTTCATACACCAAGCAAAAACACTTAATCAAACACAACTTGAATTATCCCCGTTCTCAGACCCAAGACCTCACACACCTTCGAAGATGGTGAGAGCTAGCAGGGTATGAGAGTAGATTGAGAAAAAAAAGAAGTATCTTACGAGAAAGAAGTACATCTCCTCACATAATCACTCATATTAGCATAGCTTAGCTTAGTAATTAGCTTGGTAGAGAAGATGAGCATGCATTGAAGCTTGGCTCTTGGTTGGATTTGCATCCACATGCCAAGAGAGTGTTGATGTAGGCTTCTATCTCACAAGCTTGGAGTAGGTGATGAGCTCTCCATTAAAGCTTGGGAGGAGATAGAGTATTTTCCCTTCACACATGGTCAAGTGTGAGAGTGTGTGTGTCAATGCCAAGCAAAAATCAGCCCCCCCCCTCTCTTGGGCGAGCCCTAGCTGCTAAGTAAGTCTGGCTTTTGCCTCATTGGACCTCCCCCGGTCAAGCCAATAGGAATTAAGCAGCATAAGTGATAGCCTTCTGACATGTGTCCCCCTTTCCCCTTTTGTGAGAGCTTTAGGTAATTAAATAATTAAACTAAACTCTCATTGGACCCCTTTGCCTCCTGGCCAATAGGAATCAGGCAAGCCATGGGGCTCCTGAATGCTCATTGGACCCCTTGGGAGACTGCCCAATAGTCTTCTAGGACACTTAATTCTTATTGGTTTCTTTTATTAAATGTTTTTAAATTAATTAAACTAGATTTACTCTAGCCTAATTCTCATTGGTCCACTTCAAGGGTCTTCCAATAGGAATTGGGCACACCTTGTGGGCATCTGGCCTAAGGAGCTGACATGTGTCCCTCATTCCCTTTGTGTAAAGGGAGCCTGTGTGTGTGTGTGTGGCTTTCTCTCTCATCCCCTAGCTTTGGGGCTCGCCCCCTCCCATGTAGGGATATGCAAAGACTTTTTGAGCACACACTAAGCATCCAATTTTCCCTAGGGTTAACCTTTGGACACAACCTTTGAATTTTGGAACCTTAGCATTTTGGAAGTCTTAATGGGCTGAACCTTAGGGTCTTTTTGGCCCATTGTTTCACATGGCTCTTTTGCAGATGGCCCCCCCTTTGGATCCCTATTTTCCCTCCTTTGGATCCCTACTGTGGCCGGTCTGCTAACTTAACCAATATTCTAGCTTTTTCTCCCTTGGCACTTCCCCACATTAAATGATCAGTTTAATATGAGAAAATCATTTAGGAGAATTAGATATTGATTATTATGACAGGAATCCATCTTTAGATGAGGCACAACTTATATAGAGTCATTTGTTCAGTTTCTTTCCACATGCCAAGCCCAAAGAAACTGCCATATACTTACCTTCAAAAAGAGCAAAATAGTGATCTTATTACATCAACCATTAGCATTTCCCCTAAAACACCGAGGGTTATGCCCAACCACGATGTCAAGTTTTCTCATACTGTGAGTACGCACAAGGTACCCAATGATTTGAATGATACAAAGGCTAAGAATAACTTTACTTGAAAAAAACCAGTTTAATGCCGAAAAACCAATTAAGACAGTAGTCAAAATAACATGCAGCGGCTTGAGATAAGCCCAAAACTAGAGAAATGCCCATGTTGCGCACGGTCTGCTTCCAGAAAACCAGTAGGAAGAAAAACCCCTTGAATGTAATCATCCAGGGGATGACAACTAGTTTTAACAACCAAATCATATGCTAAGTACCATCATACCCTTAAAGTTCAAGAGCAATAAGCATCGTGTACAAGAGCCATAGTGTAACGACTGTCGAAAAAAACCAGTCACACGACTGCAAGCATAAAAACCCCACAATGCTTCTTGAAGACCCCATTCCTTATTATGCTAATCAACGAAAAGGCAGGGTATTGCTTAACTGCTTAGAAATTAAAATAGAACCGGCAGCAAGGCAGGTAAAGGCCAGAGAAAAAAACCTGAGATGTTTGAGTAGTGAGCTCCATAGCTCAGTCCGTGAAGCAGACAGTAACAACACACAATAAAACAAATCACAGTCTAAGTGAGGGGCAAGGTGCGCCCTCACCTTGTTTAAATAGGGTGAGTTGCACGTCTTCTGAGCTTGAGTAATGAGTGAGCCAAGGCGCCCTCCATTGTGTGAAAACATCAAACGGCACGCAGATACCCTTGCGAGGGGAGATCCATAGCCAGAGAGAAGAAGAGGCCGCCTTCTCAGCGTAATGAGAACAGAGAGTTATTCACGCTCGACATTCTAGAAGAGACTTACACGCTTTATTATTCAAGGGCTGGCTCCCATTATATGGTATGTTATTTAAGCAGTAAAAAGTGTCCCATCAATATTATGGGCAAGATCAATGTGGGGGGGGGGGGGATATTGTAATCAGAATACTTATAGTACCATAGTGTGTGTGTGTGTGTGTGTGTGTGTGTGTGTGTGTGTGTGTGTGTGTGTGTGTGTGTGTGTGAGTGAGTGAGAGAGAGAGAGAGAGAGAGAGAGCGAGAGAGAGAGAAAGAGAGGCTGCCTATGTGTGTGTATGAGACTCGAATCTTAACATACAATGCAATTGTGAGATAGTCCAATCTAGCTAAGAGAGATCATTTGCGTGTGTGTGTGTGTGTGTGTGTGTGTGTGTGTGTGTGAGAGAGAGAGAGAGAGAGAGAGAGGCTGCCTATGTGTGTGTATGAGACTCGAATCTTAACCTACAATGCAATTGTGAGATAGTCCAATCTGGCTAAGCGAGATCATTTGCGTACCCAAGGCCGTGTGTGTGTGTGTGTGTGTGTGTGTGTGTGTGTGTGTGTGTGTGTGTGTGTGTGTGTGTGTGTGTGTGTGTGTGTGTGTGTGTGTGTGTGTGTGTGTGTGTGAGAGAGAGAGAGAGAGAGAGAGATCACAAATGTCTGTAGCTTGTGTGTGTGTGTGTGCGTATAGGGGAGAGAGAGAGAGAGAGAGAGAGAGAGAGAGATCACAACTGTCTGTAGCTTGTGTGTGTGTGTGTGTGTGGAGAGAGAGAGAGAGAGAGAGGGATCACAACTATCCGTAGCTTGTGTGTGTGTGTGCGTGCGTGTAGGAGAGAGAGAGAGAGAGAGAGAGAGAGAGAGAGAGAGAAATTTTAGAGGTAAATGTACTATATTTGAAGATTTTTGCAGATTTCCTTAAAAAATTTTCTAAAAGTTTGGAGATTTGCATCTAAAATTTGAAGATTTTTACTAAATTTAGAAGTTTTCATCAAGGGCCAATCCTACAAAAAATTACTCTATATCAGAAATTTTAGAAGAAAATCTACTATGTTTGAAGGTTTTCAAGTTTGATTTTCTCAATTTGCATGTATGATGAAGATTGAATGCCTCCTCTCTCATTTGTAATCCATCCCTACTAATTGGTCCCAAAGTCAACAGAACTTGTAACTCCTCAAGCTCTCTACCTTGTGGATCCCTCTAGATTGTTTTGTTGGTGTCAATCTTCAGGCTTTCATTAAGGAACTTGAGAAGTCATCACTCAGAATTTCCATTCCTAGAAACTTACATCCAACTCACCCGCTTTGTGTGCCAACACAACTAGCTTTTTAACTGCTTATGAAATGGCCTAAATGATGTCAACATTGGCTTGCACCTTGAATGTATCTTAGTATTATCCAATGCCAACATTTAAGAAGTTGACATGAATGAAATAATTCATAACGAGATTCCTGTCAAGGGCTCTTTGAGAAGCCCAAAAGACAGATTATGGTTGAAAATGTTTTACTCAACATGTACACTAAGTGTGATCATGTACTGAAAAACACACAACAAGATCTCGATGGTATTAATGTTTGTAGTTTACAATGCCGCATATGTCTGGAAGGAGAAGGGTGAGGGTAAGGAAGTTGTGAGTAGTTTTCACATGAGACAAGGTGAGGGCTCGTGTCCGGATACAATTTTGTAACCTTATATCTCAAAGGCATGTGGCATCATGCAAGTATTTGGGACAAGCAAACTAAAATGGCTACTGAGGGGCTCTTTGAAAAAATCATCCTATTTCAAAATGTTTTGGTCAACATGTACACCATATTTAAATGTAGCTTCCTGGAATGCACTTATGTGGCCCTTGGCACCCACATTCTTAGGGGTTCTTACTCTTTAGGGTCACTTTCAAGGAGGCAAATTTACTATATTTACATTAAACTTAGATTTTCTTCGAGCACTCAGGTACACAATGTTTTTTCCAAAAATTTGAAAAACCTACCTATGAGATTTTTAGAGGCAAATTTATTGTATTTGATGGTTTTTACACTAAATTTAACTAAACTTTGTAGGAGTTCTTACCTTCAAATCTAGAATTTAGAGGTAAATCTCAAAATTTGTAGGCTAGATTACAGTAAACATAGGTTTTCTTTTAGCATTCAAATACACAATACTTTCTCCCAAAAACATGAAAAACTTACGTATGAGAAATTTTAAAGGCAAATGTACTATATTTGTAGGTTTTATCTTGCAGGTGGGATCAATCTAAACCTGTTTTTTTTAGCACTCAAACATACAATATTTTCTCCAAAAAACTTAGAAAATCTACATATGATTACAGTAAGCGTACACTCAAATACATTTCTAGGTGTGATTGCACTAAACCTAGCCCTTTTTCCAGCATTGGAATACATACAATAAATGTTACACAAGATGAAAGATTTGAGACTTTTAGTAGGGAGGGGAAGGTGTCAAAGTGCCTTACACATTATTTGTTGAAGGTGCCATTGATCCAACATCTAATGATGATGGTGAAGTGGCAAATTCTCTCTCATCTAGACCTTGCATGATGGCTAACACATTAATGGTTTCTTGAACTATTGGTTTGCTTGAATATGAGATGGGTATGGAGAGATCCTTTGAAGGCTAGTGGCCCAGCAACATGCTTCGATGTACGTAAACCATTCTTCATCTCTTTCTACATCAATCTAGGGGCCAATCCGATGGACTTGAGAATGTCAAGTCGGATGTGTAAGTCATCCAATGAGAAAACATGAGCTATGCTTCTTTTCACCTCTTCTAAAGGCTTGGAATCATCCATTTTTAGAATACGAACTCGATGTGAGTGCAACCAAGTGGCAATGGTACTCCTCACAAGATGGCTTATTGGGTGGTGATGGCACTACACATCTTTTGCACGTCCATGGCTGATTGCAGCTCTCAAATGTGGTACACATAGGCATGATCATCTTCCATGTTGGCCAAATATGTGCAGTAGCTCCTTAGAGAAGTTATTTAAGGTTAAATTCTCCTTCATCATGGAGTTAGATGGCACTATGTAGCTCTCTTTTTTCTCAAATGATTAGACTCTTGGTGTGTGTGGGTGTGTGGGTGTGTGTGTGCAGTGTACAACAAACACCATAAACGTTGGAGACTTCACGACTTGGGAGCAAAGCTTGAGAAAAAAGTGTAATGTCACCTAAAATTTTTGAAATGTTACCTCTAAATTGTAAATTAGAAGGTAAGAAAACCTACAAAATATGAAGGTATTTAATATTTAATGTTTTTTTGGGAGAGAGAGAGAGAGAGAGAGAGAGAGAGAGAGATTAATATTTATATTCTCCTCCTCCTCCTCCTCCTCCTCCTCCTCCTTCTTTCTATTTAATTGGATAGTTCTCTAGGTTGCTTGTAGTTGTTTAATTTTCTCTCTCTCTCTCTCTCTCTCTCTCTCTCTCTCTCTCTCTCTCTCTCTCTCTCTCTCTTAACCCTAGCAAGACAGGCAAAATCCCTTCCTCTCTCTCGTCCTCCTTAGCCCCCCCTTGGGCGAGGGGGCTGCCCATGGGGAGGCGTTAGGCCTCAGTCTAGCCCCCCCCTTAACCCAACTTTGCTTTCGATTGCCCCAACAAAACCGATTGTGGCCCAGCTCATCACTGGCCAACCCGACTGTGCCTCGGCTTTCAACTGGTCATCAACTACCCAACCTGTGAGACTGTGCCTTCGCTTTCAACTGGTCACTGTTTAATCTAATCTCTGTACCTCGACCTTGACCACGAGCCTAACTATCGAGCCTCTGGAGCCTCTGTACACACGCTGGATTTTGGATCAATTTGGAAACTAGTCAAAGGGTTGTCTCACCCTGCATTGCTCGTCCCCGACACAGGTTCGGCCGTTGTCCTGCGAGCTAACGGTCGACAGATCAGTCTTATTTTCTAGTCCAACAGCATGTCCGAGGTTTTCTTGGGGTTACTTTGACCTAAGTTCAAGAAGGGTTTTGCCCTTATCAAAAGGCTGGCCCTGTTTTTGGAGAAGGGTTTTCGCCCTATCAAGAAGGGTTTTGCCTTGTGACATGGAAGGTCAGCCTTTCCGACCTAAGCAGCTCAGCATTCATGACTACCCGGGCTTCGTCCCGAGGTAAGCTCAGTTTTTCGGAGTCGTGGCAACACCCTCGAAGGTAGACAACATCACCCGCCTTCAAATCGAAGTCGAAAGCCTCCGTAAGGAGAATGACGAGCTGAAACAAAAGCTTTCAGCTTTCGAAGCCCGGCTTGCCACAATGGAGAATCGCAAGGAGGAGGAGTTGAAGTAGATGGAAATCAAATTCACGAAGGCCAAAAAGAAGTAGAGACGATCGTCACAAAGGAGGTCAAAACTCAAGTACAAGAGGTAATCTCTCGCAGGGCCGAGGATCGTGTGACATCCACGCTGCGTGAACGGCAATGACAGGAGGATATCGCCCTCAATGTTCGCATTGGTGGGCTCCCAAGCTATTGTAGAGGGGAGGGGAACCTCAAGTTTCACGAGTCATTTGCCCACATCCAATCCGCAATCCCCATGGTACAATGTGATCCAGCAACCATCACTTCTCTTGCACACGAGCCTCGCACCAATCATGCAATCTACACTTTCAAAACCAAGATGGACCGAATCAAATTATTTTGAGCAATCAAGGCTTCTCAAGGAGGTGGAGCGGGCAGGGAACCGCAGAAAAAGACATAAAAAACCTTGGCGTGACGTTCCTTTTTAGCTTTGTAAACAAAAAGCATGCCTGCTTTAGGTAAAGCTTCGGGATTTGCACGCCTCCACGTGAACATAAATGTTGTCGGTTACACACTTGTACGTAATTTTTCAACCACGTGAACTGACTCTAACTCAAACCAGCATAAGGGGGCCTTCAGACAACCCAAAGTACAATGGCATGCATTCCCATTGGCATTCAGATATTGGCAAAAGAAGAAGCTCTGCATATCCGGACCCACCAATCAAACGGGCGACACCTCACCCTCAGAACAACCTCTTTCCATGTACTTTTGCATCACCAGGAACGCGCTGCCCTTGGATCTTTGACACACAAAGCCATAGCTGTTGGAAGCTATGCGCTGTGTGAATTGTAGGCTTTGGAAGCAACAACGATTGCATTTGGGATTTGTGTGCAGTCTGAATGCAGCCTAAGGCTGGGTTCACACTTGGAAGGGGGAAGAGAACACCTAAAATGCCATCTTCTGGGTGGAGGATGCGCATTATCCGCTCTTCCATCGGCTAAATGTTCACAGTGGGGAGAGTGGAAGAGAGAAGGGGTCAAGTCTTCTGCCGCCCGATGTGAACTCAGGGGATGGGCGAAAGGTAGACTAGATGTCATAAAATCTAATATCTAACCAACCCAAATGATTTTCTCATATTAAAATGATCACTTAATGTGGGAGAATAAACAGGAACAAGGGTTAAGATATAGACATGTGCTTATAGATCTATCTCAACACGGGGCCAATGGTAAAGGGGCCCAAATGAGAGATGGTATATCAAAGAGCAAGGCTACTGATGGAGCTTAGAAGACCTTAGGGTTAGCTTCATTAAAGACCTCTAAAGGTTAGTGTTTAAAGTCCTTTGACCTAAGTTAGGGCTGAGCTTGAGGTGGGAACCTGACCCAAGCTCGAGGTGCTTGTCCTGATTGAGGTCCTTGTCATGCTTGAGGTATTTGTCGTGCTTGGTTAAGGTGCTTGAGGTGCTTTGTTGTGCTTGCTTGAGATGCTTGTGGAACACCCCCAAGCTAGAAGTGCTTTGTCATGCTTGATGAGTAAGGTGCTTGAGAATCAAAAGTCAAAGTGATCCCTACATAAGAGGGTGCGAGCCCATATTGTAGGGGCTAGTGAGAGAACACACACACACACACACACTCAAGGTAACCCCAAGCATTAAGAGGTAGCAAGAACCTATGTCAAGCTCCTACCCATGTTACCTTCATGAGGTGCTTGAATCCTATTGGCCAGGCTTAAAATGGATCCAATGATAAATTACTTGAATTAACTAATTGTTTGTGCATTTATCAAGTCCTCTCTCTCAAAGGGGAAAGGGGGACACTTGTCCCAAAACTACCCCTATTGCTAGAAATGACCCAGGCTTGGCATGAGCCAATGAGCTTCAAGCATGAGCTAGAAGAAGGGGTCGACCAAAGCAAGAAGGGGTCGTGCTTGCAGGGTATACTCACTCACACACACTCTCATTGTGTGCTATGCAAAGTCCAAGAGCTCCATCTCCTTATCCAAGCTCCTTGAGAAGTTGAGAGCCTACACCTACACTCTTGGCTATGGAGTGCAAATCCAACCAAGAGCCATGCTTCAATGCTTAAGCTTGCCATCTTCTCCATCTTCATTACTATACTATTATGTATGCTAGCAAGAAGAGTTATGATAAGTGAGGAATTAATTCTTTCTCCTATGAAATGTTTCTTCTTCCTCTTCCCTACCCTCATTCCCTGCTAGCTCTCTCCACCTTTGAAGGTGTTTGAGGTCTTCGGACTGAGGCTTGGGATAGTTAAAGCTTTCTTCAAAGTTTATGTTATGCTTGTGATCAATGAAGCTTTCCATCTTCATTGCATCACCTAGGTCACAAGGAACACAAAGATTATATTGTAACAAGTCTCTCTTAATGGGAGAAATCATAATACAAATGCCTAGTGGAGGGGGGACCGGCTCCACATAAATTTGGTCCTCAACTGTTTTCATGTTCTCTAAATTCTATCTCTTGCAAAATTATTGTTCATGCCAAGTTAACTAATTGCTAAGTTTATGTTGTTATCTTCAACTATGTCCGCCCACTATGCTCACAAAGTAATTTCTTAAAAGTATTCTCATTAATTTCCGCAACTCTCAAGTTAATAGGCCAATTCCATTACATTGGTATCAAAGCATTTGGTTTCTCTTTTCTTGCTTAAGAAGAGAGATCCTTCAGTAGCCTATAATTGGTTGATGTTTTTAATTATATTAGGGTAAGTGGAATTGGGATCTATTATCGGTTTTGTTGAGCCCACTATGTGGGATATGGTGCACACTTCGGGAGCTTTGGACTTAATAATGGAGTCTTTTTACACTTGCCTACGGCTTTACCATTATTGAGCCATAAGAAGTCTGAAAGGAGCTAGCCCTTGGCAACTCTGCTATGTTAGACCTACTCCACTACTCTCTATAATTAACCACTTTGCACCGTGGATATAGATACTTAAGAGCCAATTTTCAAAGGTTAAGAAGAGTGGCAGCTAAGGTTTTGAATTGCCAAAGCATACACTAAGTACGTACACAAATTTTGTTAACATGGCTGATAATAATCAAGAGAATAGAATGAACATTGATTGCTTTGATTTTTCATATGAAGGTGCTAATGATGATGCCCCCATGTTTGTGAATTATCTCATTACTAGGTTGCAGCAAGCTATGGGCAACCCTGCCTTGCAAGCCAAAATTACACAACAACTTCGCGCTTATGGGATTTCCCTTCCTCTCCAAGAGGAGAGAGCTTAGGAGGCCTCTTGAAGAGACCCCCAAAAGAAAACTCTCTCCCATAGGAGAGGAGGAATCCAAAGAGCAAGAAAGCAATGAAAGTTTAAGTTCCTTTGAAGATGTGGCTCCATGAAGACGGTGGTCTAGACGATCGCCCACTCCTCCCAAGAGGAAAAGATCAACACACACTCCTTCCCCTTGTCATTCCAAAAGGAAGAGAGGAAACAAAGGAAGAAAAAGGCTAGGAAGAGGTCACCCTCTTCTCCTTCTTCTTCACCTTCCTTCTCTTCCAATGAAAGCTATGGCTATTCTCCTAGAGAATACAAGAGGGGAGGACATTGTAAATCATACACTGCATGGCGAAGGTCACAAAAGCTAAAGAAGTTCAAGGAGGGAGGAAAGAGTATCTCTTTTCTCACCTGTGATGGCACCTTTGGTGCTACCAACAAAGTGTTGGCCTTCATCCAGCAATTTGATGTGGCCTTTGGAGACAAGGGCTTCACAGAGTCCTCCAAGCTACACCATGTAGCTATGCACTTTCAAAAATCAGCTCGTCAATGGTGGGCTAGCCTTTGTGGCAACGGTGAAGTCCCAAAGACATGGAAAACTCTACGAGTTTCCATCATGAAGCAATTCCTTGCAAGCGATGCAAAGGACAAAGTGCTTACCGAACGGCCCAGCTTGAAGCTTCTCTCTCATGAGTCTATCCACAAGTATTTTAGGATTTACATCTCAAGGCTACTGTCTTTCAAAAGATAGACTTTGCCGAGTAAAGGCAGCAATTTTGTGCGGGATTGCCTGAAGAGATGGCCAAATACATCAACTCTCAACGGCCTGGTTCTATCAACAAAGTAATCCATCATATTGTGGTTGCTTCACGCATCAATTTCCATCAAGGGGCTAGACGGAATGTCAAGCCCATGGAAAACAAAGATATAAATGATGCAAAGGGGAAAACCAATGCTCAAAATTCTTCCCAAGGCACTTCCAACAACAACAACAACAACAATCGGTCCAAGGAGAAGTGAGTTTACAAAGGCAAAAACAAACTCTCTCATGAAGAGCTTGAAGCTTTTCGCAAGGACCATAAGTGTTTCAAGTGTGGGGAGCAAGGACATGGTTGTCGTTTTTGCCCCAAAAAGAATGCTTACAGTGAGACTCCTAGGGCTTTCACCATCGAAGCTCCAAAAGAGGATGCTCATTGCAAAGGATCATCACTTTCCTATGCTTGGGGAAAGGTAAGAGAGCATGATGCCTTCATCTTGTTTGACCCTGGCTCTACTCACAACTTCATATCAACGGAGTTGGCCACCAAGTTGGGCATTCAAGCTTTCGAGATGGGAGATATAGTAATGGCTGACACAGATTTCAAGGGACAACAAACCTCCGTTACTCCCTTGATTGGGAAGTTGAGGCTTCATGTCCAAAGCTATGTCAACAAAGAAGACTTTTCATCTCTCCTCTCCAACATGAGGATGCTATCCTAGGGGTACCATGGTTTGATCACATGGCTGCCAATATGAAGTTCCCTGAAAGGAGAATCTACTTCACCTACAGGAGAAAGAACATGTATATAGATGCTAGTGAGCGTGGTCGCACTATTCCACTTGTAAATCCTCTTGCTTTTGATAAGTCAATGAAGAACTCAGTTTCTACGTACATGATTTTTGTCAAAGAGTCTCTAAAAGATCCTAATGTTTTATCAAATGTAAATGGTAGGAATCAAGAAGAGTTAGACTTGTCTAATTTTCTAAAAGGATTCCAAGATGTGTTCATCAATGATATCCCTATGGACTTACCTCCAAAACAAGGGGATGATGACCATCGCATTGCTAGGCGGTGAGCTCCTTCCAGGAAGCTCACCGCCTAGCAAGCCTCCTTATCGAGTCTCTCAAGCTCAACAAGAGGAAATCATGAGGCAAGTACAAGAATTGTTAGACAAAGGGATGGTGAGGCCTAGTTCCTCTCCCTTTTGTTCTCTAGTCCTTTTAGTGCAAAAGAAAGATGGTACATACCGTATGTGTGTGGACTATCGAGAACTAAACCATATCACTATCAAAAACATATTTCCCGTGCCTCAGGTAGAAGATTTGTTTGATAAGCTACATGCCTCTATGGAAGAGCGGTGGTAATGTGTGTGCTAATCTCCACCCACCCGTGCTATCTGATAGCCTCCCCCTAGCGTACACAGTAGCCGGACGTGTCGGTGGCCTTGCCCATAGGACCCATGTCCTTACATCATCCCCCCCTTGGAGAATCATTTTAGTCCTCGAAAACGAATGTAGGAAAACGTTTCTTAAGTGCGGAGACATTCTCCCATGTAGAACCTTCTTCAAGTGTATCTAGCCATTTTACCAACACCTGTCGTCTCACATGATGTCTAATGCGAAGCTCATGAGAATCCAAAATCTTTTTGGGCTCATGAGGAATGCTTGGCGGTTTGATAAGTTCAACTAACACATCTGTGTCGATGACGTTATCATTCTGTCCTAGTTGTTTTCGTAAATGGCTAACATGAAAAACAGGACAAACTCATGAGTGCTCTGGGAGAGCTAACTTATAGGCCACTTGACCTATATGTTTGAGAATGGTAAACGGTCCACAATAGAGTGGTGAAAGTTTAGCAACTTTTTTCGTCTTCAGACTTTCTGAATGCTACGGAACTTTGAGGAAAACCTTGTCTCCTTCTTCGAAAGTAGCAAGACAATGATGCTCATTTGCGTACTTCTTATATCAATCTTGCGCTTGCTTAACATTCTGTCGAGCAACTCGAAGTATGTCAAAATGGTCTTGGAGAAAATCCTTCGCTTGTTGTATCTTATCCTTAGCCAACCCCACCGTAACCGGTGATCTAGGTTGAAATCCATACAAAAGCATAAATGGATGAAACCCTGTAATCACATGCTTTAAACTATTATAAGAAAATTCCAATATAGGTATTGGTAAGTAATCTTCCCAATTGTTTTGCTTCTTGCTAACGTATGCTCGTAGCATATCCTCTAGCACTTGATTAACTCTTTCTGTTTGACGATCCGTTTCTGGATGATCAGTCGTACTTAGATTAAGTTTAGTTTCCAACTTTTGGAACACAGCTCTCCAGAAGTGATTATCAAACTTCCGATCTCTGTCACTAATGATACTAGCTGGAAGATCGTAGAGTTTATAAATATGCTCTACAAATAGCCGTGCTGATTCTGGCATCTTAACCGTAGTCTTAGTGGGAATGAATCGACCCATCTTTGTGAGACGGTCTAGAATTACCCAAATGGTATCATGGCCACGATTTGTAGTAGGTAGTCCTACTACAAAATCCATAGAGATACTCTCCCACTTACCTTGTGGAATCTCTGAAGGATGTAAAAGGCCACCTATCTTGAGGCGCTTTGCATTATTAACTTGGCATTGTTGGCAGTTTAGTACGTACTCTTGAACATCATATCGCTTAAGCTCTTCCTGAGTAGGGGTGGAGCTCTGTGTGTTGGAGTTTCTATCTGCGCGTGCAGAGACATGTTGATCTGGTTGTTCAAAGACATGTGAGTGTGAGGGATCCCTTTTTAAAACTGCACTCAACACTTTAGCATATGATTGATCTTGTGCACACTTGCCATGTAATGACTCCAAAAATCCACTCTTTAGTTCTGTGAAAGCAAGTGAATTAATCTGAGGCGTCCGACCTAGTGCATCCGCTACTACATTATATCACCCCTTGCTATATCGTAGCTTAAAATCATAATCTTGAAGGATCTCTGCCCATCTAGCTTTACGGACCTTCAAGTATGTTTGAGTAGTAAACCATTTGATACTCTCATGGTCAAAAACTACTTCAAACTCGGCACCATATAAATAGTGTCACCACTTTCGTAAAGCGTGAATTATGGCATAGAGCTCTCTCTCATAAACAGAATAATTTTGTTGAGCTCTATCTAACTTTTTACTTTCAAAGGCTATAGGTCTTCCCTCCTCGAGAAGTACCGCACCAATGGCTTTATCACTAGCATCAGTCTCTACCACAAACGGCTTAAGTGGGTCGACGATTGCTAGGATGAGAGCAGTGGCTATAGCTACCTTGAGCTGTTCAAAACTACGTTTTTGGGATTCTTCCCAAGAAAAGGCCTTACCTTTTTCTTTAAGTTGATCCATCATAGGAATAGTGATTTTGGCATAGTCACGAATATACTATCGATAAAACCCAGCCATGCCTAAAAATATTTTAAGCTCCTCAACCGTGTTGGGATGTGGCCATTGAAGAATGGCAGCAACCTTGTCAGTGTCCATCTTGATGCCAGAATAAGAGATCACATGACCGAGGTAATGCATCTCTATTTTAAAGAAATCGCACTTGCTTTGCTTAGCATACAATGCGTGAGCTCGTAACTGTTCAAACACTAATCGTAAGTGTTCTATGTGTTCATCTTCTGTCTTACTGTAAATGAGAATGTCATCAAGGAAAACCACAACAAATTTAGGGACGTAAGACACTATCCATGAGTGTCATAAATGTAGCTGGAGCATTGGTTAGACCAAAAGGCATAACCAAAAATTCAAAATGCTCGAACCGTGTTCTAAAGGCATTTTTGGAGATATCTTGTAAAAGGATACGCACTTGGTGGTATCCTGAACGAAGATCTATCTTTGTATATTATCTTGCCCCATGGAGTTGATCAAACAACTCATCTACTCTTGGCAGAGGATACTTGTTCTTGATGGTTATGGCATTTAATCCGCGATAATCTACGCACATGCGCATAGTACCATCTTTCTTTTTTAACATTAGAATTTGTGATTCCCAAGGCGAACTGCTAGGTCTAATGAAACCACGGGCGAGGTAGTCAGCCAACTAACTCTCAACCCCCTTGGCTTCTTTAGCACTCATACGATAAAGTGGCTTACTCACCGGTTTAGTGCCTGGCAAGACATCTATGCCATGTTGCACAAGACATCTATGCCATGTTGCACATCACGTGTAGGGGGTAAACCCGGTGGTAAATCACTTGAGAACACATCACTATACTCCGTGAGTAAGTGAGTCAACTTTTGCCGTGCAAAAGGAGAAAGTAAAGTAGAGTTATGCTGGGATGGAGAATCTTGTAATTCCTGTAATGTTTGTTTTACAACAGTTGCACGTTGCTCTATATAATTAAAATTGAGAGAACTTTGCTCGTTAGATTTGTTAACACTTTGTTTATCAGTAGAATTCATTGCACTTTGCATACCATTAGAATTCATTGCACTTTGCATACCATTACTAGAATTCCCTGCACTTTGCTCTTGAGAATTCACAAGACTTGGAGACAAGCAATAACACAAAAAGACTTCATCTATTAAATTTGCTTTCTGCAAAATAGAAAGCTCGGCTGTACATATAAGAGGTGCAGATGGTATATTTTTCTCACCAAGCAAAAGCACATGTTTACCATTGGCCATAAAGGTTAAGGAGTTGTGTTCATAACTAGTGTGCAATGTGTTTCCTAAACCATGCAGCCACTCCAGTCCTAAAACTACATCAGCACGGTCCATGTTCATAACTTGGAAGTCAAGGGTCATCATATGATCTTGAACAATAAGCTCAACCCCTTGAACTATCGTGTCTCATACTTCTTTATCATTCCCAGACATCTGCTCCACCACATACTTGTGAGAGCAGGGAGTCTGTGTAAGCTTGAATTTCTTGACTAGCTTATAGTTCAAGAAGTTATGAGTTGCACCATCACCCACTAAAATACGAACACGTTGTCCCTTAATAGTGCCATGTATGCGAATCAAATCATGGGGGCCAAAGGTGGGCTGCCACATTGAAGCAGACACACAACACTTGTGCTTTTCTTCCATATGAAGAACCTCTACAACACAATATCTAGGAGATGAATCTAATGTAAGGCGTTGCACAGTGTGCATGGCCTTTTCTTTGCCTTGCAAAAGAGGACAATATTTCTTGTTAGGTTGGTCCGAAAGACATCTAAAACACAAATTGTGTTTCTTTGCACTCTCAAAATCAGCAATGCTGAGAGACCAACGTGGAGTATCTCGTGATTGCCTAGGCTTCTTAGCCTCTTGTGGGCATGGAGAGGTAGATTGTATCTTATTCGTCTTGGAACGTGTGGGAGATCTACCTCGCCATTGGCTCTTAGCCACATTGCTCTTAGCAAAAGTATTCTTAGAGTAGGGAACATTTCCTTTCCTCTCTTGGTCATCATCATATCTTTGGGCATGACTGATGGCTTCTTCCAAAGTTTTTGGATGTTGGGTCTTGACATGAAGACGATAGTCTTTGTCAAGACCCCTATTAAAACCCCGTATCGTTTGGAATTCATCTACACCTTCTAGTTTTAATATGATTTCCCGATACTTTGAAAGGTACTGTGTGAGAGAGAGGCCATACATGCGGCATGCATCCCATGCTAACCAAATCTTATCTTCTTCATTGGAGTCCAAAAACTCTTTGGAGAAAGAAGCTTGAAACGCAGCCCAAGACGGAGGACGAGCATCTATTGGAAATGTCATCCACAACTTATAGGCCTTGCCTTTAAGAGATAGATTGTTTCCACAACCGTCTTTATATCCGGGGTGTGTCTCAATCGATGAATATCACTCCATTTGTGTAAGAACATATTGACCGCATCCTTGTTGTGATCACGCTCTTCCCCGTGAAATTCAAGAATGGTGATATTCTTAAGTAATGCATTGCTACCTTCTGCATCTTCTGCAACATTTGTCTCTAGGACTCCTTGAGTCGTGCGAGCTTGGCTCCATTGAATCGTGCCACTTGTGGCTCCTTGAGTCGTTTGTGAATTCATAAATTTCAAAAGTAACTCCGTAAGATTGGCAACATTTGCATTAAGTGCAGAGAGGTTGCATTCAAGTACGCTTGGCGATTCTCCAAAGTCTTGAAAGCAGCCATATCTACAAGGCCATGATCTCCTAGATCATCGTCATCATGCATATTAGTGTCAGTCGCACGCGTGGTGCCCTGATTTTGATCTACGTGCTCAAAATCAAACGTGTGTGTAGGTGGGATATCTTCACTGGCCATGGTAAACATACACTAATGCAAAAAGAGAGAGAAAAAACGACAACTTATACCTTGAGAAATTGAAGTCTTTGTGTTTTGTATGCTCCGCGATTTGCGTTGCATGCGAACCTCGCCTTGTGGAAATTTGAGCGCTCCACTTGTTGTTTGTTGTAAGAACATCTTTGATGATTCTTCACAAAAACCCGTTGTTTTGGTGAAGGATTTTGTTCACTTTGAAGCTACCTTCTTGAGGAAAAAAGCATTTTTGGAGGAAAACTTGTCTTCCTCCAAGAAGTGAAAAGGAAGGATGAAGCTACTTTCTTGAAGTTTGAAGCTTTCCCTTTCCTTCTAGTTTTCCTTTCAACACAAGTATGCTATCTTTCCTCGTTATACACAACAAGTGTCAATAGCTTGATGGTAAAGTGTTGGCCTCTTACCCTCATGGGGTGGGTTCAACCCTCCTTCATGCAAGGGTTAAGCGGGCCTTGCTACGCACATAGCCAATGGTGACAACGTAAGCCTCGGTGTCGTTGAGTTGTTGATCAAGTTTGCCTTGGTCGCCCACCTTAGTCGCCCGCTATGGAGGGTGTAGATGGGGCGACTGCGGTCGATTGTCGTTGTCTGTCCACGCACTACGGTCAGGAAAGCGTGCTTGTCTTCTTTTGCTGCACAACGGAGACGCGTTGTCTATGAAACATGGAAGAGAAGGAGAACGTCGCACGCACATGCAACCCGCTTTTCGTCTCCTCCCAAAAATAGCTCGGATACTAGTGAAAGAGCGATGGTAATGCGTGTGATAGTCTCCACCCAACCATGTTATTTTATAGCCTCCCCCTAGCGTACACAATGTCCCGTCATGCCGGTGGCCTTGCCCATAGGACCCATGTCCTTACACTGTACCTACTTCAGTAGGATTGACCTTAAAGTGGCTATCATCAAATAAGGATAGTGGATGAAGATATTCTAAAGACCGCTTTTCGCACAACGTTTGGTCTTTATGAATATCTAGTCATGCATTTTGGCTTGACTAATACACCAGCTACGTTCAATCGTGTTCTTTGATGATATCATCATCTACTCCAAGTCTTTGGAGGAACATAAGCAACATTTCCAAGTGATTTTTCAAGCATTGAGGGAGAACAATCTTTTTCTCAACCAAAAGAAAAGCGAATTTTTCCTTCAAGAGACTCGATACCTAGGTCATATTATCTCTCAAGATGGTATCCATATGGATCCATCAAAGTTAGAGATAATAAAAGCATGGCCTAATCCAAGGAATCTACATGAGCTAAGAAGCTTTATTGGTATGTGCACATACTATAAACGCTTCATAGCAAAATTCTCTCAAGTAGAAGGACCACTACATGACTTAACTAAGAAGAACATTAAGTATGTATAGACTGTTAAGGAGCAAAATGCTTTTGATAAGCTCGAGGAGAAGCTTACCTCTCAACCAGTCCTCATGCTTCCTGATCTCTCAAAACCATTTGAGGTCCAATGTGATGCTTGTGGTGATTGCCTTTTAGCAGTTTTGCTTCAAGAAGGGCATGCCATAGCATCTGAGAGCCGAAGGCTCAATACTGATGAACGAGTCTTGGGCATCTATGAGAAAGAGCTTTTAGCTGTTCTACATGCCCTAGACACATGGAAGGACTACTTATTGGGGACTCCATTCATTCTACGAACCGATCACCAAAGTCTCAAGTATTTCATGATGCAAACCAAGCTCTTCGACAAACAAATGAGGTGGGCAAATTTTCTTTCAGAATTTTATTTTCATATTGCTCACATTGCTGGTAAGCAGAATCAAGTGACCGATGCACTTTCACGACGACCAAAAGTTAATACGGTGTCGATAGCTACTCACAATGATCTATCCTCTATGATAGATGAGTATGCTATTGACCCTGACTTTAGAGACATAATGTCAGGCCTTGCTTTGGGGAAGAAAGAGGGACCATTCACCTTGCAGGATGGTTATCTTCTCCACGGCAATAGGCTATGTATTACCAATTCCCTTTGTGACAAAGTTATGTATGAATCCCATGCTCCTCCCTATGTGGGGCATAGAGGTATACAACCTACTTTTTTAGGAGTAGAGATGATTTCTATTGGCCTACTATGAAAGTGTACATACAAGAGTATGTTTCAAAATGTGTAGTATGCCAAAAGACCAAATATGATAGAGGGAAGTAACCTGGATTACTCTAGCCATTGCCTATTCCAAATTCACCATGGGAGAGTATATCCAAGGATTTCATCTTTGGATTGCCCAAGTCTATCCATGGGAATACGGGAATATGGACAATAGTCGACAAGTTTAGCAAGCAAGCACACTTTATCCCTATCAAAAAGACTATTAAGGCACACCAAATGGCAACTCTCTTCATATCTTAGATTTTCAAACACCATGGATTACCAACATCCATCGTGTCAGACAGAGATCCTAGAATGACCAGTAATTTCCGGAAAGGTCTCTTTGAAAATCTAGGAACAAGATTGAATTTCTCTTCGGCCTATCACCCACAAACAGATGGCCAAAGTGAGATAGCCAATCTTACAATACTCGATCTACTCAAGACTTATGTTACCGAAGTAGATCAACGCTCACAATGGGAAAAGTACTTACCTCTTGTAGAGTATACCTACAATAATACTGTACATACTTCTACGGGAAAAGCATCTTTTGAGATCATTGAGGGAAGACCAAAAAGTCCCTTGCTACTCAAAGTACATGGGAAGATCTCCGTTGTCGATGAGTATAGCCGTGACCTACAAGAATTCTTTCAAAAGATTAAGGAGGCTATATCTATCTCTCAACAAAGGCAAAAAGCTGTTGCATACACAATGCTTTTCATGTGAGCCTACTCAAGCCCTACAAAGGAGAGCCACCAACTGAACCAATTATTGAAGACCCTCCCAAAGTTGAAGACCAAGAAGAGGTGCTACAACCCGAAGCTATCCTTCGGCATGAAGACAATGTATTGATCTTATTTAAGTTCAAAAATTATCCTTTTAAAGATGTTAGATGGATGCAAGGAATACAACTTAAGGATAGTATGAACCTTGTCAATGCTTACAATGCTACATTAGAGTAAGCATATGTACAAATTTCTTTTAAATGACCCATGTTTTTGTCTTATAAGACTAGTTCTCTGTTTCATTGTGCACAAATTTAAATAGTATGCATGCTTAGAATCATGTTTGTGATGACGGCGTCTCTTAAACACTAAGTAGAATTTGTCACTCTACTTTGGGAGAATGAAATGGACTAAGCAACAGACATGCTTGCAGTAGCTATGTCTGCCAAGCACCAAATGGATTAGTCATCCATCTTGGAAAGATGTCGTAGTGTAAAAAGGGATCCTCTACCCGCTAAGTAAGATTGACTAATGACTAAGGCTTTATCTTTTCTACCTTATAGTCGAGGACGACTATGATTTCAAGAGAGAGGTAATGTCATAAAATCTAATATCTAACCAACCCAAATGATTTTCTCATATTAAACCGATCACTTAATGTGGGAGAATAAACGGGAACAAGGGTTAAGATATAGACATGTGCTTATAGATCTATCTCAACACGGGGCCAATGGTAAAGGGGCACAAATGAGAGATGGTCTATCAAAGAGCAAGGCTACCAATGGTTCTTAGAAGACCTTAGGGTTAGCTTCATTAAAGACCTCCAAAGGTTAGTGTTTAAAGTCCTTTGACCTAAGTTAGGGCTTGGCTTGAGGTGGGAACCCGACCCAAGATCTAGGTGCTTGTCCTGCTTGAGGTGCTTGTCACGCTTGAGGTACTTGTCGTGCTTGATTAAGGTGCTTGTCTTGCTGGATGATTAAGGTGCTTGAGGTGCTTTGTTGTGCTTTCTTGAGATGCTTGTGGAACACCCCCAAGCTAGAAGTCCTTTGTCATGTTTGATGAGTAAGGTGCTTGAGCATCAAAAGTCAAAGTGACCCCTACATAAGAGGGGGCGAGCCCATATTGTAGGGGCTAGTGAGAGAACACACACACACACACACACTCAAGGTAACCCCAAGCATTAAGAGGCAGCAAGGACACATGTCAAGCTGTTGGAATTAGGGTTGCAGAGAAACACACACAGCTTCGAGAAGACGAAGGAAGCTCAAGGCACACAATAGAGAGTGTGTTACTTAGTATTGAATGGAAAGAAAAATAGCCCTAGAGTGATGGGCGTATATACAATGCTCGGGGGGGAAAATCTCCTAAAGAGGGAAAAAATCCCCCGGCGGTCCTAGTGTGTTCACACACATCACTACCACATGTATATGGTAACAAATCCCCCGTGGAGTGATGCGGTGAACGAGAGCTGGCACATGAGTAAAGGGAAGTGCCATTCCCTGAGGACATGATCAGTCCACAAAGGGGAGTAAGCCCAAAGCTTTGCAGAAAGCTTCAAGCTTCTCACGAGACAATGCCTTTGTGAAAACATCTGCAAGGTTATCCTGTGTTGACGCATAAGCCAAGCTCATCTCTCATGTTGAAAGCCTCTCCCTGACATAGTGGTAATGCACCTCAATGTGCTTTGTGCGAGCATGAAAAATTGGGTTCCTTGCAACTGCCAATGCGCTCTGACTGTCAGTGTAGATAGTGTTGGCAGTGTCCTGTCCAACACCCAAATCAGCAATAAGGCGTCTGAGCCATACACACTCAACCATAGCTGTAAAGACTGCCGTGTACTCAGCCTCACAACTCGAAGTGGCCACAGTAGGTTTCTTCTTGCTCAACCATGATATACATGAACTGTCAAGCATGAAACAAAAACCACTTGTGGACACTCGCGTGTCAAAACAACCAGCCCAATCTGAGTCCCAAAAAGCATGTAAGTCTGGCGGCAATGATCCCTTCTTGGGATAAAACAAGCCAAGATGTAAAGTGCCACTAAGGTAGCGGAAAATCCTCTTGACAGCCTGCCAATGCTTAGACTCTGGGCTATGCATAAATCTGCTGACCTGTGAGACTGCAAACTAAATATCTGGCCTCGTGTTCCATGTTAGGAAATAAGACGTAGCTAAATAGATAATTGAGTAGATTACTTAATGGAGAGAGACAGATTTATATACACGAGATTATAGAGTAGAGAGAGAGAGAGAGAGAGAGAGAGAGAGTACACACGATATACGTGGTTCACCCAATGTGGGCTACGTCCACGGAAAAGCAGCCACTCAATGGCTTTAGTACTACAAAACAAGAAGTAGTTTACAAAGGGATTATACCTTTAATGGAGCTCCCGCCTTGCTTCACTCTCACCACCTCACACTCACCTTGTTGCATCAACTTCACACTATGAAATGTGTGTAGAAATGGCCTCCTTTTATAGGCCAAAAGGGCTGCCCTCTCTTATGAGAGACAGCCATGTGTAGCCGCCCTTGTGTGAATAAGTCCAAATCGGACCCTCCAATCTGCCCATGTGTGGCCGCCCTTGAGAAGACAAGTCCGCTTTTGAATTCGGCCACCAGCCACCGGCCATTGACTTCCGACCACCGGCCATCGGCCATTGACTACCGACCACTAGCCAAGCGACCGGTTGTTTTCCGACCACTTTCCGGCCGCCGGCCGGCCATAATATTCCGGCGAAAAAGAATATTCCGGCGAAAAAAAAGTCTCGGGGACCTCCGCCCCCAAGGCCTTTAATGTTGCCCCTGATTCTTGTCCGTGAAAATTTTGGTTTCCGGTGAGTGATTTTCCTTCACGCACGATGGCTTCTCCTTATAATGGGGGCCTTACAAATGTGCGCTTTTACCACAGAAAATTACAAGGGTAAATCAGGCTCCATACTTAACAATCTCCCACTTGGAGACTGATCTCCAAACCAAACCTGTGACTGCTTTCCATTCTGGCTTCTTATCCTTGAATGCCGATTGAAGATGAGCAAAAGCTCAACTTCTCCTTGTTGACCACCTTTGTAAACATGTCTGCAGGATTTTCACTTGTATGCACCTTTCCTAGCTTTAGTTGTCCCTCTTCCAAAAGAGTGCGTATGAAGTGATATCTCACCTCAATGTGCTTTGTCCTTGAATGAAAGGCTGAGTTCTTCACAAGATGGATAGCGCTTTGGCTATCACTGTACAAGACACAATTGTCTTGTTTGAATCCAAGCTCTTCTAAGAATCTGTGAAGCCACAGAATTTCTTTGCTTGCCTTCGTCATTGCTACATACTCTGCTTCCGTGGTAGAAAGTGAAACCACTTTCTGCAGCTTTGAAGCCCAGCTTATTGTTGTGCCTCCAACCGTGAACACATAGCCAGTAGTGCTCCTTCGAGTATCTTTGTCACCTGCCATATCTGCATCAGCATACCCTTCTAGAAAAATATCAGTTCCTCCAAAATACAAAGCATTTGTTGTTGTCCCTTTTAGATACCTAAGTATCCACTTCACAGCTTGCCAATGCTCTTTACCTGGGTTGTCCATGAACCTACTCACAACTCCCACTGCATGTGCAATGTCTGGCCTTGTCCAGACCATAGCATACATTAGAGAACCTACCGCTGCAGCATATGGAACTTTAGACATATAGGCTATCTCCTCTTATGTCTTTGGACACATATCCTTCGTTAGTTTAAAATGACCAGCCAAAGGTGTAGAAACCGGTTTTGCATTTTGCATTGCAAACCTTTCTAGTACCTTCTTGATGTAATCTTCTTGAGGTAGCTTTATTGTCTTCTTCGTCGTGTCCCTTGATATTTTCATACCAAGTATCCTCTTTGCAGCACCTAAATCTTTCATTGAAAAAGATTTGGACAGCTCCTCTTTTAGGTCTTTGATGTCCTGCATGTTAGCACTTGCAATCAACATGTCATCAACATACAACATTAGGATGATGAATTTTCCATCTCCCAAATTCTCCGTGTAGACGCAGTGATCCGAGTTGCATCTTGTGAATCCATGATCCAACATCCATCGATCAAACTTCAAGTACCATTGTCTTGATGCTTGCTTTAAACCATACAAGCTCTTCTTTAATCTGCAAACCATTTTCTCCTTACCTTTTACTTCACACCCCTTTGGTTGAAGCATGTAGATTTCCTCCTCTAAGTCACCGTGAGGGAATGCCGTATTTACATCCATTTGCTCGAGATTTAGATCATGAGCAGCCACAAGGCTTAAGACAAGCCTAATTGAGTTCATTTTTACAACAGGAGAAAATATTTCATTGAAGTCAATACCTTTCTTTTGAGAAAAACCTTTTACCACAAGCCTAGACTTGTACCTTTTCTTCCCACCTTCTTCTTCCTTTAACTGTACACCCATTTTTTTTGGAGTGCCCGCTTACCTTTAGGCAACTCAACCAACTCCCATGTTTGGTTGCGATGTAGTGAGTCCATCTCCACTTGCATGCTCTTCGTCCATTCTTCTTTGGATTCATGTTGCATAGCTTCTTCATATGATTCCGGCTCTCCAGAATTTGAGATCAAGAGATGGTTGAAGGAAGGAACAAACCTTTCTGGAGGTCTACTTGCTCTTGTGGATCTTCGGGGAATAGGTTGAGGCTCCTCATTTGGTTGACGTTGTTGCACATTGTCACCGTTTGCAGTCCTTGAGTCTTCACCGTCCTCAAGCTCCATGTACTCATCACCTGTTTCTTTTGTTTGTTTTCTTTCCAAGTAATCTTTGTACATATTTTGTTCGTTAAAAATTACATCCCTACTCCTTAAGATTTTACCATCTTCAGGATTCCATAGGCGATACCCAAAGTCTCCTTCTCCATAGCCAATGAAGAAACACTTTTTGGACTTTGCATCTAACTTTGATCTTAGGCTTCTATCTATGTGCATGAAAGCCTCACACCCAAACACTTTGAGAAATGCATAATTCACCGGTTTACTTGTCCATGCCTCTTCTGGAACTCCCCCATCCAATGCCGTTGAGGGTGACCGATTGATTAAGTACACAGACGTACTTACAGCTTCCGCCCAAAGCTCAAGCGGTAGGCCTGCATGTAGCCGCATGCTTCGTGCTTGTTCCATGATTGTCCTGTTCATCCTTTCCGAAATCCCATTTTGTTGAGGTGTCCTTGGGGTTGTCCTTTGCCTCCGAATGCCATTGCTAGCACAAAAGCTTTCAAAAGCTTGGCTGCAATATTCGCCTCCATTGTCGGATCTGAGGCATTTAACCTTGGTACCTATTTCATTCTCCACAAAGGCTTTCCACCTTTGAAATATGGAAAATACATCGGATTTATTCTTCATGACATAAACCCATGTTTTTCTAGTCGCATCGTCTATGAATGTTACATAGTACAATGAGCCACCAAGTGATGGTGTACTTGCAGGACCCCAAACATCAGAATGAACCAACTCAAGTTTTTTATTTTTTCTTTCATTTCTTGATTTTTGAAATTTTACCCTCTTTTGTTTACCATAAACACAATCTTCACAGAACTCTAAGTCCACTTCTTTCAAACCTGGTAGAAGCTTCTTTGTTTGAAGGATTTGCATTCCTTTGGCACTCATATGCCCAAGTCGGTAGTGCCACACCGCACTGTCAACTTCTGTAGTTGCTGCACAAGCTAAAGGTTGTGTGCTAACAGTACACAAGTAAAGTGTACCGACTTTTTCACCCTTGGCAACCACCAAAGATCCCTTCGAGATCTTCCACCGTTTGTTTCCGAATGCAATGTTGTGACCTTCATCATCCAATTGTCATGTAGAGATCAAATTTTTGCGAAGAGAAGGAACATGCCTAACATCTTTAAGCTTCCATTCATTTCCGTTAGCAGTTTTGACAGAAACTGTACCTTTGCCGACAATCTCACAAGCTTCATCATCTCCCAAGTATACATACCCAAAATTACCTTTGGTGTAGTCTTGGAAATGTTGCTTATGTGGTGTCGCATGGAATGAAGCCCCGGAATCTACTATCCAGGAATTAGACACATTGTCTAATGAGAGAATTAGAGCATCTTGCTCTACTTTACCTACCACATTGGCCTCCGATGTTGGCTTGTTGTTTTGAGACTCTGTCTCCTTCTTCTTCTTGGACCAGCAATCCTTCTTGACGTGGCCTTTCTTGCCGCAGTTCCAACATTCAAGAACTGAATTTGTGCGTGACTTGCTCCGTCTTGAGTGATCACGACCCTTTTGGTTTTTGAACCTCTCCTTAGGCCTTCCTCTTGTTTCCACTGATAGTGCAGCACTTGATGATTCTCCTGTGCTTCTCCTTCGCATTTCCTCGCTTAGGAGAACACCCACAACATCATCAAACTTAAGAGTATTTGTGCCAGAGATAGAATTACTTACAGCCATCACAAGGCTGTCCCAACTATCCGGTAGAGATGATAGTATAAGGAGAGCTCGCACTTCGTCATCGAAATTGATTTTCACTGATCGAAGTTGACTTATGTTTGTGTTAAAGTCATTTAGGTATTCTGCAACTGAACCATTCTCTGTCATCTTTAGATTGAACAAGCGCTTCATAAGAAATACCTTATTGGATGCCGATGGTTTCTCGTAGAAGTCGTCAAGTGACTTCATCAAGTCCTCCGTGGTCTTCATCTCCGAAACATTGAAGGCCACCGTTGACGCCAAGCTTAACCAGATTGTTCCCAGTGCCTTTCGATCAAGGACAATCCATGCTTCATCTGCCATTGTTGCGGGCTTCTTCGCAAGACCGCCTAGTGGCAAATAGAGGTCCTTCTGGTAGAGATAGTCTTCAATCTGCATCTTCCAATGTTGGTAGTTTTTGCCGTTGAACTTCTCAATCTTGAGCTTCCCTTCCTCCGCCATAACTCCCACTCAATTCAAGGAATCCTTTCCTTGAGATAATTTAGCTACGAGCAAACCTTGCTCTGATACCAGTTGTTAGGAAATAAGACGTAGTTAAATAGATAATTGAGTAGATTACTTAATGGAGAGAGACGGATTTATATACACGAGATTATAGAGTAGAGAGAGAGAGAGAGAGAGAGTACACACGATATACGTGGTTCACCCAATGTGGGCTACGTCCACGGGAAAGCAGCCACTCAATGGCTTTAGTACTTCAAAACAAGAAGTAGTTTACAAAGGGATTATACCCTTAATGGAGCTCCCGCCTTGCTTCACTCTCACCACCTCACACTCACCTTGTTGCATCAACTTCACACTATGAAATGTGTGTAGAAATGGCCTCCTTTTATAGGCCAAAAGGGCTGCCCTCTCTTATGAGAGACAGCCATGTGTAGCCGCCCTTGTGCGAATAAGTCCAAATCGGACCCTCCAATCCGCCCATGTGTGGCCGCCCTTGAGAAGACAAGTCCGCTTTTGAATTCGGCCACCGGCCACTGGCCATTGACTTCCGACCACCGGCCACCGGCCATTGACTTCCGACCACCGGCCATCGGCCATTGACTACCGGCCACCGGCCATTGACTTCCGACCACCGGCCATCGGCCATTGACTACCGGCCACCGGCCAACCGACAGGTTGTTTTCCGACCACTTTCCGACCGCCGTCCGGCCATAATATTCTGGCGAAAAAGAATATTCCGGCGAAAAAAAAGTCTCGAGGACCTCTGCCCCCGAGGCCTTTAATGTTGCCCCTGATTCTTGTCCGTGAAAATTTTGGTTTCCGGTGAGTGATTTTCCTTCACGCACGATGGCTTCTCCTCATAATGGGGGCCTTACAAATGTGCGCTTTTACCACAGAAAATTACAAGGGTAAATCAGGCTCCATACTTAACATTGCATACATAAATGAGGCAGCCAACATCAGTTTGGTAAAGAGTGACATCAGCAGGATCGCCAGCATCATGTAGACTCAACTTAAAACCTGTTTCCATGGGAGTGGCAATAGGTTTGCAATCCTCAAGTCCAAACTTACATAGCAATGTCTCTATGTAACTTTTCTGACACAAGGCAATACCACCATCACACTGCTTAAACTGTATACCCAAGTAATGATGCAACAGCCCCAAATCTTTCATCTTGAAAGTAGCATTCAAATCAGCCTTAAATTCAGCAATATGTCTCTCATTTGCTCCAGTGATCAGCAAATCATCGACATAAAGAACCACAATGAGAAGTAAATCACCTTCACGCTTTACATACAATGTGCTTTCTATTGGACTATTACGAAAGCCTCGTTTAACCAAATGAGTATCAGTTTTCTCATACCAAGCACGACGAGATTGCTTCAACCCATACAAAGCCTTCTTACATCTACACACTTTGTCCTCTTGTCCTTTTATGACAAAACCGCGAGGCTGCGTTACATAAACTTCCTCAAATATGTCACCATTCAAGAAAGCAGTAACAATGTCTGATTGATGTACATCCCAACCAAAATGAGCTGCCAATGCACATAGAAAATGCACAGTAGTCATACGACAAGTGGGAGAAAAAGTCTCTTCATAATCTATGCCTTTTTGTTGTGCATAACCCTTTGCAACAAGTCGAGCCATGGCGATCGATCTCACCATTCGGCTTGCGTTTCAACTTGTAAACCCACTTTGTACCAATGGACTTTTTTCCAGGAGGCAAATCACATAAAGTCCATGTGTCATTTTCTATAAGTGCATCATATTCTAATTGCATGGCAGCCATCCAATTTTTTGAATTTTGTGCTTCATCAAAAGACAGAGGCTCCTCAACATCATGTAAGCTAGACACAGCCAAATCATAACAATCTGATGCATAAGATGCATGGCGAGAGCCTGAACGAGTACGACTAGACAAAGGTGCATCCAATTTACTATCACGCAAAGTGTGCACCAGCCATTTTGGCATACCTCTAGCCTGCTCATTTTCAGCCCTTTTCTCATCAAGTACATCATGTACATCTGCATCAGTAATAGGCTGATCTGTAACATTTTCAGAAACCCCCATAGGCTGTACATTTGCCTCATTGGAAATTACGTTCGTATTTCCACCACCGAAAAGAGGCAACAAAGTGTCATAAATGTCCTGTGAGCTTACATTACTGTCTCTAGTACATGATAGCAAGGGCTGAACAGAATCTTCCACAAACACTACTTTTTGTGAAACCAGAATATGCTTTGTTTGCGGATGATATAACCTGTAACCTTTGCTTTCAGCATTATAACCAACAAAAATACATTTGACAGCCTTATCATCCAATTTTCTGCGCTGTGTTTGTGGCACCAAAGCATATGCCAAACAGCCAAAAACACGCATGTGCTGAATAGAAGGCTTTCTATCATGCCATGCTTCATATGGAGTAATAGACTGCAAAGCTTTCGTAGGACACCTATTAAGTACATAAGTGGCACACATGATGGCCTCAAGCCAAAAAGAATGCGGCAAAGCTTGACTTTTGACCATACATTGTGCCATTTTCGTCAGTGACCTGTTTTTCCTCTCAGCAACACCATTTTGCTGAGGTGTATAAGGCACTTTACATTGGTGTTTTATCCCACGACTAGCCAGAAATGCATTAAATTCATGAGACATATACTCCCCCCCTCGATCGAAACAGAGGGTGCCCATAGTACATTTCGAGACATTTTTAGCCATAGCAAGAAATTGTTTGAAGCACATAAAAACTTCGGGCTTCACTTTAAGCGGAAATACCCATGCATGCCTAGAGTAATCATCAATGAAAGTCATGAAGTAAAGGTAATTGCCCAAGGACGGAGTTTGCATGGGCCCACAAGGATCACTATGCACAAGCTGCAACCTGCATGTGGCCCGAACTGAACCATCCTTTGGAAACTTAGAATGCTGCATCTTACCCAAAATATAGCCTTCACAAACATGTTTGACAGGTGCTTCAAGAGGCGGCAAAGAAGCAACCATATCAGATTTCTGCAAACGCAGCAAACTGGCAAAATTCAGATGACCAAAACGTGCATGCCAAAGTTTTGCATCTGAAACAGCCCTTGAATCTACAACAGCATTTGCAAAATTTTGTCCACACTTTTCATACAAAGTGAGCTTATATAGCCCAGGGTACAAACAGCCAGATGCAACAATTTCATCACCAAAACTGAGATCATGAACTGTACATCTGTCATCCACAAATTTGACAATTCACGATGTGAGGTAATGTGCTTTGTAGCACCACTGTCGAAATACCAACATGTGAATCTGCAGCAACTGACAAGCATGCATCATGGACAACAGGATTGTAAGTGCACTCTACGCTAAAAGCCCATTCTGCATCAACATCAGCATTACAGTCTCCTTTTACAGAAGACTCAACAATGGTTGCATTTGTAGTGGAACCAGCATTTGCAGTGGAACCACCCTCTTTCTTCTTAGCCTCTTTTGCCTTCAACTTAGGACACTACTTGATCAAGTGATCATTAGCTTTACAATAATGGCAACGCATCTTCTTTTTGCCCTTATCACCAGAATTGCCAGACGAAGTGCTACAAGCAGGAGCATTGGGAACAGAAGTTTTGCCACTCGTAGCAGAACCATAAGAAGTGGCTGCATCGCTGTTACCACCCTTTCTTTGAGAAGCAATAAAAGCCTGTTCAACTACACGCTGTCTAGTCTTGTTTTTTCTGGAAAGTGACTCTTGCAACAACAATGTGCATAATGCATCAAACTTGAAAACTTATGGATTTCCTTGGGTCATAAGTCTCCAAGTACTAGCAAAAGTCTGGTAAGAATCTGGTAAGGCATCAAGAACAGTCTGCACAAGGGAACTCTCTAAATTGACTTCACCTGCTGCAAAAATAAGTTGCTCATTGATAACCTTGACACTAGTGTTGGGAGAAGAGGGGGAGATCGACCTCTTAAACTATTCAACACAAACTCCCAAGCATCACCATCAACCTGTCCACCTCTTCTTCCAATTTCCAAGCACACACACACCTAGACTATCACACACACACACACACACACACACACACACACACACACACACACACACTGAACATAGAATTGACATAGACATGCTTCCAATTTCCAAGCACACACACACACACACACAGTGAACATAGAATTGACATAGACATGCTTGTAAGAGAGTGTAAGAGATGTGTAAGGGATGGAGACTAGATTAGAGAGTACACAGCAAAATAACCATAGCATAAGAGAGTAGAGAGGAGAATCTACAAGAGAAAGGCCTAAATCTAGTCCCAAACTCCATGGCACCTCTCTTGTGGAGTTGGTATTTAATATATTATTTTTGAGTTTAAGGTGCCAAAAATTGAGGCCCCTCTTTTTACAACCACTTCACTTTTGTAAATGAGTGAAGCTCATTAGTTCTTGCATGACCCATAAGGAGAGTTCCCACTACAAATATTTACAGAGCCATAGTGGCTTATTGAAATGAGATTCTAAAATACTGTACAATTATAAACTGGCCAAGAGTAATTGCCGGCGCCTCTTCATCAACTCCCCGCATTCCACTCTACAAAATCATCATCAACTCAATTAGAAAACAAATAGACAGCACATAATTAACCATTACACCAGCTATCCCAATTGCAGCTAACCACTACAACAAGAGGGTGCCCAGTCTCGTAACATCCCTCCCACCAGGGATAGCAATTGTCCTCAGTTTCTCAATAGAGAAATCAACTAGACCGTGAGTGATGGAAATTGTGGAGAATGTTGGGGAAGTTGCGAAAAAACTTTTCAGGCATCCATTTGGCATCCTCTCTAGGGTGGCCCTTGAAAGTCAAAAGGTAACGGTTATAAACCATGCCAGTGCGTGTAGTGGTGGTCTCCTGGTCAACTATTTTGTCAGGGATGAGTTGCTCTTCTTGGTCTACAAGTGAAGGTGGGTCTTCATAAATGTGGTGTGTAGGTAGGGGTCCTCGGAATGGGCGTAAAAGACTAATGTGAAAGGCATTGTGAATGTGCCAATGTGCAGGTAGTTCTAAACGGAAAGAAACATCATTAATGACAATTGAAATTTTAAAAGGTCCATAAAAATGAGGAGCAAGCTTAACAAAGACATTGGTATCAACACTTTTGATCCTTCGTTTTTTGATGCGAAGTAAAACATGATCACCCTCTGTACGCTTTGCGGTGTTTGTTAGCATGCTTGGTGTAAAGTTCTTGTGAGTGTTTAATGGCAGAATGCACACTTGCATAAATGTCATGAAAGTCAGTAGTGAAATTATCAGCTGCAAGCACAAGATTAGAAAGACCGGAAGCAGGAGTAGGAAGAGAGTGACCATATGCACTTTCAAATGGAGATTTACCTGTGGCAGTGTGAGTGGTGTTGTTGTATGCAAATTGTAAAATATACAGGTTATCATCCCATTTCTTAGGTTGAGAAGAAACATAAACCTTTAAGAAGTCAATAACAGTGCGGTTGTTGACTTCGGTTTGACCATTAGATTCAGGATGAAATGCATAAGTGAAGTCAAGTGTAGTGCCAAGATTTTCAAACATAGTAGTCCAAAAAGCACTACAACATTTTGAATCTCGATCAGAAATAATCACTTTAGGCAAACCATGATGTGGGAAAACAATCTTAAGAAACAAAAGTGCAGCTTGATGTGTTGTGAGTGTTTTCTTACAAGGAATGAAATATGCTTGTTTAGAGAAACGGTCAATAATAGTCCATATCATGTCATGTTTGTGCATTGTGAGTGGGAAACCAGTAACAAAATCCATTGAAATGTGTTCCCAAGGCCTTTCAGGAATAGGGAGTGGGTGTAAAAGTCCCAATTTCTTATTTTTTGACAAATCAAACAAGTTGAAACATACTGTTTAACATCCATTCTCATAGTAGGCCAATAGAAATCACGACATAAATTTTGAAAAGTTGCAGCAAATCCTCTATGTCCAGCATAAGGTGGTTTGTACAACTCTTCAATAATTAATGTACGAAAAGGTTTAGTTACACACAATTTTTGTTTGAAATAAAGGAAGTTTTCTTGAATAGTGTATTCAAGGAATGTATGCACAAAATTATCAAGCATATGCAACCATGTCGTTTTGAAGCCATCATCATGTGCATAAGTATCAGGCATAATATCAAATGAAGTTCCCGTAATGGTTGATAAATGATTAAGTGAGAGTCTTCTACTCAAAGAATCAGCTACAACGTTTTCTTTACCAGGTTGGTATTGAATGTTGGGCTGAAAACTTTGAATAAAAGCGGCCCACTTAATATGTCTATCATCTATTAAGGGCTGAGAAAGTAAATATTTGATACTTTGTTGATCAGTTTTAATGATCAAGTCAGTACCCATTACATAGTGTTTCCAAATTTTCAATATGTACCACAGCAGTCGACTCTTTATCATAAGTATTGAACTTTGTTTCAGATGGTTTGAATTTATGACTTTCAAAAGCAATAGGATGGTTATCTTGCATAAGGATGCACCGATACCTTTTCCACTAGCATCAGTGACTACCACAAAGAATGGTCTTTCAAAACCAGGCAATTGCAATACAGGTGCATTAGTCAAAGCATGTTCAAGTGCATTAAATGTGCTTTCTTGTAAATCAGTCCATTCATAAGGTGTGTTTTTCTTCAACAGGAGAGTCAAATAATGTGATTTGTAAGCAAAATTACGAACAAATTTCCCGTAATAGCTACAAAGACCGATAAAAGAACGTAGCTCATGCAAGTTTTTGGGGCTAGGCCATGACTGAATGGCTTCAATTTTCTTTGGATCGACATGTATTCCTTTACCCGATACAATATGTCCCAAATATTCAATTTCAGATTGGAAAAATGAACTCTTTTCAGGATTCAAATACAAGTGATTTTGTGCAAGCAGATCAAATACACGTGTTAAATGTTGATTATGCTCTTCTTCAGATTTACTAAATACCAAAATGTCATCAAAAAATACAATCACAAAATCTTGATGGTCAATGAAAATTCTATTCATCATGCGTGTGAAGGTGGCTGGTGTATTTGTCAAACCAAATGGCATGGCAAGGAATTCATAGTGTCCAGTTTGTGTTCTAAAAGCAGTTTTGTAGACATCATGTTCAAACATTTTAACTTGATGGTACCCTGATTTGAGGTCAATTTTGATAAAGATGTTTGCCCCTTTCAGTTTGTCTAATAGATCATCCACTCTAGGAATAGGAAACCTATTTTTAATGGTGATCTTGTTTAAAGCCCTGTAGTCGATACACATACGAAAGGTTCCATTTTTCTTCTTGACAAGAAGTAATGGAGCTCCGTATGGTGAACTACTAGGTTGGATTAGACTTCGGTCAAGTAAATCAGTAATTTGAGTTTGTATCTCCCTGTGTGCGGTTGGATTTACACGATAAGGTGCTCTACAAGGAGGTTCACTACCCGTGGTATTATGGGCGTGATGGTGGAATTCCAGGCGGCAGATCATGCATGAAACAATCTTTAAATTGTGAGAGAAATTCATCGTGTTGAGTTACGTGAAGTTTCAGTTTCAGCAGAGATTTGATTTACCAATACTAGATATGTTTTCCCCTGTTTTCGAATTGCTCTTTTTGCTTGAGTGTGAGAGAGGAGTGGAAATTTTTGATGCGCCAGTGTTGCTTGGATGGAGAAATTTTTATTATTATAAGTGAGAGACATTGTACGTGTTTTATAATTAATCAACGGGTCAAAATCATGACAAAATGGCATTCCCAAAATCATATCAAGACCATGCAATGGTGCTACCAAAAATGTACGTGCTTGTGTGAATTCACCAATGCAAACTTCAACAGTGACTTGGGTTTTACAATTAAAACGTTGATTATTAAAAATAGTTTTGACCTTGTGAGGTGATGAGATTTCAGAGAGAGATAGTTGTTGTGCCAATCGTGTGGAAATGAAATCATGGCTACTACCATCATCTAACAGAATGGTGACACTTTCACCCTTAACGCTGCCTTGCACTTTAAACAAAGTGTGAGGAGATATAAGAGTACCTGAGAATGGGTTGTCATCGTTATCATAATCAGGATCATATCCCTCACCATAATGAGCTTCCACTTTATTGTCGTCGGGAGTAGCATCTTCGATGAGGTTAAGAATAGGTCCATTGGGACGGTTGTTGTTGAAGGTTTTTTGACTTAAATTTCTGTTGACTCCATTGGAATGGCCACTGGATTGACCATTGCCCTTAGCATGACCCGTTGGGCACTTATCTGCATAGTGACCATATTGAAAGCATTCAAAAAATTTCACCTTTTTGTTACCATTAGAAGTTGGAGGAGAACGTTGGTTGAAATAATTTTGGTTGCCTCGTTGTTGGGTGTTGGTGTTGTTGTTGCTTGTAGGAGGTTGAGCAGTTGTAGGAGAATTGTCGAATCTACGTCTCTTGAAAAAAGTACAGCTTTGGTGTTTGTTTTTGTCAAAGTTAGTAGAGAAAGGAGGTCTCTTGTTGCGGTTAGTGTTAGCAGGTTGATCAGTGTGAGAGCCACCTTTCTTCTTTTCTGCGTTGAGAGCCAAATTAATAGCCTTTGACAGAGAATCTGGTTAGAACATATTGACCTCAACACCAATTTGTAGTGCCAAGCCTGATATGTACTTTCGCTTCAATTTCCTGCGACTAACATGTTCAATAGCTTGCAATTGAATTAAACAATTCCAAAAACGATCAGTGTAACCCTGTACATCTTCATTTCGACCCTGTCGAATTAAATCCCATTGACGTCGTGCCTTAGCTTTGTACCGTGTGGGCAAAAATTGGGATAAAAACACTTTTTTAAATGCATGCCAGGTGCGTGGTCTTCTTCCATGTTGTTTGGTGGAGTTCCACCACAATGCAGCGCTGCTAGTGAGATGATTTGATGCACATTTTACCATTTCATGCTCGGGAAAGTCTTCATCATGAAAATAGTCATCTAGTTGACTACCCCATGCTAGAATCGTGCTAGCATCTTTACTGCCATCAAAATCCTTGAAAGTGAAGGCTTTTCTGCTAATTTTGTTTTTCTTGGGTGCCGGTGCAGATTCGGTGCGTGCAGAATGCAATAATTTATCTTCAAGTTCTTGCCTTCGCATGCGTTCATATGTGAGTGACTGTTGCAGATTTTGAAGTTGTTCCGCAATCGTGGTGCCTGAGGAAGGTGTGCCATGATCGTGTGGTTTATATATATATATATTTTTTTTTAATTTTTTTTTTCTCTCTCTCTCTCTCTCTTTTTTAAAAATTATTATATATTTTAATAAATATTTAAATGGTAATGCTTAAAAAGGCTATTTGGTGATATTCACAGATGCAATATGCAGAATAAAAGAGTAAAATAAATAACAGAAATGTAATGTACTTAGCTGAGAAATAGCGGTGGCGTCCAGCCAGGAATGCTGATGTGCTAGGAAATTGCCAGAAAAATGGACAGTCGGATTGTGCATCTGCGAGCCGGTTGAATTTTGTGGCGCCCGATCTCTCGTATTCCCAAAATTAATGGCAGTCACAGTTGGTAATGTAAAGTAAGGTTTACCGTAGCTTGAATGAGTAGAACCGGCTTCGGTGAAAGGAAAAGCCAAAGGTCATCAAGCGTTATTTTGCTTGGTATGTGTACGTCGATTGAAGAGTTCGCCCTTTCGAAATTATAATTGTGATAGGTGAAAGGGCAAAGAGTGGGGCTGATGGCTTTTCGAAAATAATTGATCAGTTTTCTGTTGGGAGAAAGGGGTGATCGACTGCTTAAATAAATGGGTGTTTTGCCTCCCTTTCTTTGTTTCTTTTTTTTTCCTATTTTTGTAAAACCAAAACCTGCAATGGGCAGCCAAGGCAGCAAGGAAAATGCATTGGAGCTTGATTTAACAAGGCATTGAAGGTCTATAGTGGGCGGTCGAGGTAGCAAGTGAAAAGCCTTTGAAGGTTTTTTGGTTTTTTTTAAAAAATTGGTAACTATAATGGGCGGCTCTAGATATCCAGTGGTCAATCGATTGCATGCATGGCCTTTACTTTAGAGAAAAAAAGGGTGTGAAAAGCTTCACTTGGTGCTGCAGACAGCGAGGACAACAGCGTGCTGGACATGATGGCGACCTGCAGGCCGATGTGGTCCTCCACTGAGCACGTGCCAGGAGGCAAAATCACTCCCACGGGCAAGGCGTTCCTGTTGATGCTAACTTCGGCCGTTTTCGAGCAGGTCGACAGAATATCTTTTCGACTACAAGTGCTGCTTCCCGCTCAGTCTCGGCAGTTACTAGAAGCCAATGAAATTTTGTTGGAAAGTTAATCTTGCCCGCTTGCTCAACTGCCCTTCTTTCTTTCCTCCCTATTTAAGCTTTACAATACCGTGCTCCATAACAACCAGTTACTGGATTGAATCCTTCCGACCCTCCAAGCCTTTGCTTTCCTCTTGCCGATTAGCCGCCAATTCAACCGCAATTGAAAGCCGCTTGCCAATTAGTCCCCTATTCACCGCCAATTAGTGACCAAGCCAGATTTGTTTTGCAAATTTGACCGACTTGGCTTTGAATTTCCACAATTCCTTGAGTCTTTGTATTGCAATTTTTGAGATCATCGATTCGAGAATCTCCTTTCTTGTAGTTGAAATGTGTTGCCAATTAACTCGAACCTGTTAGCTCTGATACCACTGTTGGGAGAAGAGGGGGAGATCGATCGCTTAAACTATTCAGCACAAACTCCCAAGCATCACCATCAACCTGTCCACCTCTTCTTCCAATTTCCAAGCACACACACACACCTAGTGTCATAATAATCAATATCTAATTCTCCTAAATGATTTTCTCATGTTAAACTGATCATTTAATATGGGGAAGTGCCAGGGGAGAAAAAGCTAGAATATTGGTTAAGCTAGCAGACCGGACACAGTAGGGATCCAAAGGGGGGGCCATCTGCAAAAGAGCCATGTGCAACAATGGGCTAAAAACACCCTAAGGTTCAACCCATTAAGACTTCCAAAATGCTAAGGTTCCAAAATTCAAAGGTTGTGTCCAAAGGTCAACCATGGGGGGAATTGGATGCTTTGTGTGTGACCCAAAAGTCTTTATCAATCCCTACATAGGAGGGGGGGAGCCTTGGGAGTAGGGAATGAGAGAGAAACTCACACACACACACACACAAGCTCCCTTTACACAAAGGGAATGAGGGACACATGTCAGCTCCCTAGCCCAGATGCCCACAAGGTGTACCCAATTCCTATTGGATGGCCTTGGAGGTGGACCAATGAGAATTAGGCTAGAGTAAATCTAGTTTAATTAATTTAAAAACATTTAATAAAAGAACCAATGAGAATTAAGCTCTCTAGAAGACTATTGGACAGTCTCCCAAGGGGTCCAATGAGCATTCAGCAGCCCAATGGCTTGCCTGATTCCTATTGGCCAGGAGGCAAAGGGGTCCAATGAGAGTTTAGTTGAATTATTAAATTACCTAAAGCTCTCACAAAAGGGGAAAGGGGGACACATGTCAGAAGGCTATCACTTATGCTGCTTAATTGTCATTGGCTAGCCCTAGGGAGGTCCAATGAGACAGTAGCATGAGCAAATAGCAAGAGGGGTGGACCAAGAGAGAGAGAGGGGGCTGATTTTTGCAAGGTATTATTGACACACACACACTCACACAATCTCATGTGTGAAGAAAAGAAGACTCACTCTCCTTCTCAAGCTTTAATGGAAAGCTTATCACCTACTCCAAGCTTGTGAGAAGGGAGGCCTACACCAACAACTCTTGGCTTTGTGATGCAAATCCAACCAAGAGCCAAGCTTCAATGCATGCTCATCTCCTCTACCATGCTAATTACTAAGCTAAGCTATGCTAATATGAGTGATTATGTGAGGAGATGTACATCTTTCTTGTAAGAATACTCCTTCTTCCTCTCAATCTACTCTCATACCCCGCTAACTCTCACCATCTTCGAAGGTGTGTGAGGTCTTGGGTCTGAAACCGGAGATAATTGATGTTGTGTTTGAGAAGTGTTTTGCTTAGTGCATGAAGCTTTCATCTTCATTGCACTAGCTAGTCTTGAAGGAACACAAAGAATTGTATTGTACAATGTCTCTCTTGATGGGAGAAACCATAATACAAAGCCTTTTGGAGGGGGGACCGGCTCCATGTAAACCCGGTCCTCAACTGTTGTCAATAGCTTAATTTCTCTCTCTTTTGAAAGTATTATTCATGCTATTTAACTAGGTGTTATGCTTTTTGTTGCTCTCTCCACCCAAGCACTCTTGTAATTCTCATTAGGAATCTATTCTAATGAAATGCCCACTATGTTCATGCTAATTTCCGCTACACACAAGTATTTAGGCCATTAAATGTTACATTGGTATCAGAGCACAAGGTTTCTCTTTTCTTGATCAAGAAGGGAGGTCCTCAAGCTAGCTATAAATCGTTGGTATTATTAATTGCCTGTGAGTAAGTAGAATAGTGATTTTTCAGCCTTGTAGTGCGCCTGCCTTCGTGCAGCTAACGGGACATCACCGTCGAGAGCTATGGTCTTAATAGTGGAGTCCTATGAGGCTTGCCTACGGCTTAACCACTATTGAGCTATTAGAAGCTTGATAGGAGCCGGTGCTGTTTTGGTGTTGAACGACCCTCTCTTCTATTCCTTGCAATTAATGGTATTCGAGCCACGGGTATAGTAGCTTGAGTGCTTTTTCTAAAGGGGTAAAGAGGAGTAGCAACTAGGGCTTGAAGTGCCAAAGTACACCTAAAAAGTTTACACCTAAAAGTTGTTAAAATGGTTGACAATAGTAAAGAGAGTGAAATTAATGTTGATAACTTTGATTTTGCTAATGAGCAAGCTACTAATGATGCCCCGATGCTTGTTAACTATCTTGTTTCTAGGCTTCAACAAGCCATGGGCAATCCATCTCTCCAAAGTGAAGTGCAACGGTAGCTCCGTGCTCATGGGATTCTCCAAGCTCACCACCATGACGAGAGAACACCTAGGAAGCCTCCTTGTGAGACTTCCAAAAGAGGTCTCTCTCCGATTCAGGAAGAAGAAGATAATCCATACGAAGGACTCAAGAATTTACTTCTTGATGATGCATCTCCTTCCCAAAGGAGAACTCAAGAGCCTCCACCAAAGGAATGAGAAAGAAGTGAGTCTCCCACCACCTCGGCGGACATGGCTCCACGAAGACGGCGGGCTAAACGCTCTCCATCACCTCCAAAACGGAGAAGACCATCGCACCCTTCTCCACACCATAATTCAAAGAGGGATGATAAAAAGCCAGAGAAGAAAAAGGTGAGAAAGAGGACACCCTCTTCTCCATCTTCTTCATCCTCTTCCTCTTATGAAAGTGATGGTGAAGACGACGAAGATCAGGACAAGAAAAAGGCGAGAAAGAGGTCACCCTCTTCTCCACCTTCCTCAAATTCTTCACCTTCTGAAGAAAGTGATGGTGCAACCTTTGAACCAGCAAAAAGAAGAGGCCATAGGAAATCCTATGTTGCATGGAAGAGGTCGTCCAAGCTCAAGAAGTTCAAAGAGGGAGGGAAGAGCATCTCTTTCCTTACCTATGATGGCACCTTGGTGCTACGGACAAAGTCTTGGCCTTTATCCAACAATTTGATGTGGCGTTCGGAGATGAGGGCTTCACGGAGTCCTCTAAGCTACGCCATGTAGCTATGCACTTTTGAAAGTCCGCCAGGCAATGGTGGTCTAGCCTACGAGCCAACAGTGAAGCTCCACGAACATGGAAAGCTTTAAGAGCTTCCATTATGAAGCAGTTTTTGGCCACCGATGCCAAAGACAAAGTACTCACCGAATGGCGAAGCTTAAAGCTCTCTCCCTATAAATCCATCCACAAATATGTAGACAAGTTTTGGGACCTACAACTCAAAGCCACTGTCTTCAAAAAGTTGGATTTTGGAGAGCAAAAGCGACAATTTTGTTCGGGCTTAACCGAAGAAATGGCGGAGTATGTCAACTCCCAAAGGCCACGTACCATATTGGCAGTAATACACCATACTATGGTGGCCTCTCGAATCAATTTCCAAACGGGGGCTAAAAGAAATAATAAGCCCACGGAAAACAAGGGTTCCAACGGAGCCTAAGGGGAAGGACAATGTCCAAAAGTCTTCTAAGGGTAACTCCAACAAAGCTAAAGAGAAGGGAGTTTACAAAGGTAAAAACAAACTCTCTCCTGAAGAGCTTGAGCGTTATCGCAAGGAGAACCGGTGTTTCAAGTGCGGCGAACAAGGGCATGCGTACCGTGCTTGTCCCCAAAAGAACACTCGCCATGATCCTCCTAGAGCTACCTTGGTTGAAATCCAAGAGGAGGAGAATCACCAAGCTCACCACAAAGGATCTCCTCTACGCCATGCTTGGGGAAAGGTAAGAGAACATGATGCTTTTATTCTCTTTAACCCTAGTTCTACTCACAATTTTATATCTATAGAGTTGGCCATCAAGCTAGGCATACAAGCCTACGAGATGGGAGATGTCCTACCCGCAGACAGTGCTTTCAAGGGGCAAGAAGCTTCAGTCACTCCCTTAATCGGGAAATTGAGGCTTCGTGTCCAAAGCTATGTGGACAAAGAGGAGTTCTTTATCCCTCCTCTCAAGCATGAGGATGTAATCCTAGGGGCACCATGGTTTGACCGCCTGGCTGCCAATGTTAAATTCCCTGAAAGGAGAATCTCCTTTAAGCTCAGGGAAAAAGACATGTATATAGATGCTAAGGAAATGGGCAACACTATCCCCATTGTACATACACCAGCTTTCAACAAGTCAATAAAAGAGATCTATTTTCGTGTACATGATTTTTGTTAAAGATTCTCAAAATGAACCTAATGCTTTAGCAAAAGAAAATAAAAGCAACCAAAAGGAATTAGAGTTATCCAATTTTCTCAAGGGGTTTCAAGATGTCTTTATCGACGACATCCCTTGTGAGCTACCTCCTAAACGAGGTAATGATGACCATGCAATTGAACTTCTTCCAAGAAGTTCACCGCCTAACAAACCTCCTTATAGAGTTTCTCAAGCTCAACAAGAGGAGCTTATGCGGCAAGTGCATGAGTTAGTTGAGAAGGGCATGGTTAGGCCTATCTCATCTCCATTTTGCTTACCTATGCTATTAGTGCAAAAGAAAGACGGCACATATCGCATGTGTGTCGACTATAGAGCACTAAATAGGATCACTATCAAGAATAGGTTTCCCGTTCCACGGGTAGAAGACCTATTGATAAGCTACAAGGATCAACCTACTTCAGTAGGATTGACCTAAAAAGTGGCTATCATCAAATAAGGATAGTTGATCAAGACATTGAATACATTGTCATGCCTTTTGGCTTGACCAATGCACCAGCCACATTCAGCCGCTTGATGGAGAAGCTATTCAGGCCTCATCGAACCTTCACTAGAGTGTTCTTTGATGATATTATCATCTACTCTAATTCATTAGACGAACACAAGCAACATCTCCAAGTAATATTTCAAGTTTTAAGAGAGAATAAACTTTATGTAAATCGAAAGAAAAGTGAATTTTTCTTGCAAGAGATTCAGTATTTAGGTCACATTATCACTCAAGATGGCATCCAAATGGATCCATCAACGTTAGAGATAATAAAAGGATGGCCAAAACCAAGGAATCTTCATGAACTAAGAAGCTTTATAGGTATGTGTGCATACTATAGACGCTTCATAGAAAAGTTCTCACAAATTGCGGGACCATTACATGACCTAACAAAGAAAAGCGTTAGGTATACATGGTCTGCTAAGGAGAACAATGCTTTTGAAAATCTTAAAGAAAAGCTTATCTCTCAACCTGTGCTTACACTACCGGATCTCTCAAAACCATTTGAGGTCCAATGTGATGCTTGTGGTGATTGCCTTGGAGCTGTTTTGCTTCAAGAAGGGCATGCCATAGGCTATGAAAGTCGAAGGCTCGACCCTGTTGAGCAAGCTCTAGGCGTATATGAAAAGGAACTCCTTGCAGTTCTACATGCCTTAGACTCATGGAAGCACTATTTATTAGGGACTCCTTTCATTCTGCGAACGGATCACCAAAGTCTTAACTTTTAAGTACTTCATGACGCAGACCAAGCTCTCCGACAAACAAATGAGGTGGGCAAATTTCCTTTCACAATTTCATTTTCATATTGCTCACATTGCTGGCAAGCATAATCAAGTAGCAGATGCACTCTCAAGACGACCGAGAATAAATGCGGTTTCCATAGCAACTCACAATGATCTATCTTCAATGATAGATGAGTATGCTATTGATCCCGATTTTAGAGATGTGATTTCAGCCCTTGCATTAGGGAAGAAAGAAGAACCATTTACTTTACAAGATGGTTATCTTCTCTATGGAAATAGACTATGCATTACTGACTCACTATGTGAGAAAGTAATGTATGAATCTCATGCTCCTCCTTATGCAGGGCATAGAGGGATTCAGTCTACCTTAAAGGGAATTGAAACATATTTCTATTGGCCTACCATGAAAGTGAATGTACAAGAGTATGTTTCTAAATGTGTGGTATGCCAAAAGACAAAATTTGATAGAGGGAAGCAACCTGGATTGCTTCAACCCTTGCCAATCCCTAATTCACCATGGGAGAGCATATCCATGATTTTATCTTTCGATTGCCTAAGTCTATCCATGGGAATACAGGAATATGGACGATAGTTGATAGGTTCAGTAAACAAGCTCATTTTATACTTGTCAAAAAGACTATCAAAGCCCATCAAATGGCAACCCTCTTCATTTCACAAATTTTCAAGTACCATGGCTTTCCAATGTCCATAGTGTCGGATAGAGATCCTAGAATGACCAATAATTTCTGGAAGGGTCTCTTTGAGAATTTAGGGACAAGGCTAAACTTCTCTTCGGCCTATCATCCACAAACGGATGGCCAAAGTGAAATAGCTAATCTAACAATTCTCGATCTACTAAAAGCCTATGTAACGGAAGTAGATCAAAGATCCCAATGGGAGAAGTACTTACCCTTAGTGGAGTATGCTTACAATAACACTGTACATACTTCCACGGGAAAAGCACCTTTCGAGGTAATTGAGGGAAGATAAAAAAGTCCCTTGCTACTTAAGGTACATGGGAAGATCTTCGCTGCAGATGAGTATAGCCGAGACCTACAAGAATCTTTTCAAAAGATTAAGGATGCTATCTCTATCTCACAACAAAGGCAAAAGGCTGCTGCTGTTGACAAGCACATAAGAGCCCAAGCCTTTAAAGAAAATGATTGGGTCTTATTGAAATTTCCCAAGGCTCGATTAAGGCACACGACGGGAAAGAATCCTACGGGACACCAAAAGTACTATGCTAAACTAGCAAAAAGGTACTATGGTCCCTTCCAGATTCTTAGGCCAATCAATGAGATGGCCTATCAACTCAAGTTGCCCAATCATTGGCTCATACACAATGCTTTCCATGTGAGCCTATTAAAGCCTTACAAAGGAGAGCCACCTCAAGAACCAACTATTGAAGACCCACCAAAGATCGAGGACCAAGAAGAGGTACTGCAGCCCGAGTCCATTCTCCGACATGAAGACAAGGTACTAAGAGGCGGTAAGACTATCCGACGATATCTTATTAAGTTTAACAATTATCCTTTTGAAGATGCTAGATGGATGCAAGGCATACAATTAAAGGATAACCTAAACCTTGTCAATGCTTACAATGCTTCCCAAGAGTAAGAAAATGTACAAAATGTTAAAAATGAACAAAGTTTTTTTCTTATAAGACTCTCTTTTTCTTTATTGTGCACAAAAATGAAGTAGTATGCATGCTTAGATCAAGTTTGCGGAGACGAAGTCTCCCAAACACCAAGTAGAGTTTGTCACTCTACTATGGAAGATTGATAGGACTAATGTGTAGACATGCTTGCGGCAGCCTCAGGCTCTCAAGCGCCAAATGGACTAGTCATCCATTGTGGAATGATGTCGTAGGGTAACATAGGGATCCTCTACCCGCTAAGAAAAGGACTAATGAATATGCTTTATCTTCTCTACCCCATAGTCGAGGACGACTATGATTTCAAGAGAGAGGTAATGTCATAATAATCAATATCTAATTCTCCTAAATGATTTTCTCATGTTAAACTGATCATTTAATATGGGGAAGTGCCAGGGGAGAAAAAGCTAGAATATTGGTTAAGCTAGCAGACCGGCCACAGTAGGGATCCAAAGGGGGGGGCATCTGCAAAAGAGCCATGTGCAACAATGGGCTAAAAAGACCCTAAGGTTCAGCCCATTAAAACTTCCAAAATGCTAAGGTTCCAAAATTCAAAGGTTGTGTCCAAAGGTCAACCATGGGGGGAATTGGATGCTTTGTGTGTGACCCAAAAGTCTTTATCAATCCCTACATAGGAGGGGGGGAGCCTTGGGAGTAGGGAATGAGAGAGAAACTCACACACACACACACACACAAGCTCCCTTTACACAAAGGGAATGAGGGACACATGTCAGCTCCCTAGCCCAGATGCCCACAAGGTGTACCCAATTCCTATTGGATGGCCTTGGAGGTGGACCAATGAGAATTAGGCTAGAGTAAATCTAGTTTAATTAATTTAAAAACATTTAATAAAAGAACCAATGAGAATTAAGCTCTCTAGAAGACTATTGGACAGTCTCCCAAGGGGTCCAATGAGCATTCAGCAGCCCAATGGCTTGCCTGATTCCTATTGGCCAGGAGGCAAAGGGGTCCAATGAGAGTTTAGTTGAATTATTAAATTACCTAAAGCTCTCACAAAAGGGGAAAGGGGGACACATGTCAGAAGGCTATCACTTATGCTGCTTAATTGTCATTGGCTAGCCCTAGGGAGGTCCAATGAGACAGTAGCATGAGCAAATAGCAAGAGGGGTGGACCAAGAGAGAGAGAGGGGGCTGATTTTTGCAAGGTATTATTGACACACACACACTCACACAATCTCATGTGTGAAGAAAAGAAGACTCACTCTCCTTCTCAAGCTTTAATGGAAAGCTTATCACCTACTCCAAGCTTGTGAGAAGGGAGGCCTACACCAACTACTCTTGGCTTTGTGATGCAAATCCAACCAAGAGCTAAGCTTCAATGCATGCTCATCTCCTCTACCATGCTAATTACTAAGCTAAGCTATGCTAATATGAGTGATTATGTGAGGAGATGTACATCTTTCTTGTAAGAATACTCCTTCTTCCTCTCAATCTACTCTCATACCCCGCTAGCTCTCACCATCTTCGAAGGCGTGTGAGGTCTTGGGTCTGAGACCGGAGATAATTGACGTTGTGTTTGAGAAGCGTTTTGCTTAGTGCTTGAAGCTTTCATCTTCATTGCACTAGCTAGTCTTGAAGCCTTTTGGAGGGGGGACCGGCTCCATGTAAATCCGGTCCTGAATTGTTGTCAATAGCTTAATTTCTCTCTCTTTTGAAAGTATTGTTCATGCTATCTAACTAGGTGTTATGCTTTTTGTTGCTCTCTCCACCCAAGCAATCTTGTAATTCTCATTAGGAATCTATTCTAATGAAATGCCCACTATGTTCATGCTAATTTCCGCTACACACAAGTATTTAGGCCATTAAATGTTACACCTAGACTATGACACACACACACACACACACACAGTGAACATAGAATTGACATAGACATGCTTGTAAGAGAGTGTAAGAGATGTGTAAGGGATGGAAACTAGATTAGAAAGTACACAGCAAAATAACCATAGCATAAGAGAGTAGAGAGGAGAATCTGCAAGAGAAAGGCCTAAATCTAGCCCCAAACTCCACGGCACCTCTCTTGTGGAGTTGGTATTTAATATATTATTTTTGAGTTTAAGGTGCCAAAAATTTAGGCCCCTCTTTTTACAACCACTTCACTTTTGTAAATGAGTGAAGCTCATTAGTTCTTGCATGACTCATAAGGAGAGTTCCCACTACAAATATTTACAGAGCCATATTGGCTTATTGATATGAGATTCTAAAATACTATGCAATTATAAAATGGCCAAGAGTAATTGCCGGTGCCTCTTCATCAACTCCCCGCATTCCACTCTACAAAATCAACATCAACTCAATTAGAAAATAAATAGACAACACATAATTAACCATTACGCCAACTATCCCAATTGCAGCTAACCACTACGACATGAGGGTGCCCAAGCTCGTAACAACTAGCAAGGAAAGTGTCCATATCATCTTCCTCATGCATAATCTTTGACTCCAGCTCTTTACGCAGCAAAGCAATTTTAGCCTCATTGCGACTTGCATAAAGGCTAGCCAAAATATCCCAAGCCTGTTTTGATGATTTTGCTAAACGGATGTGAGGAACAATGGTGCGCTTTATAGACAACACAATCAATGCATGAGCCTGCGCATCCTTTACATCCCAATGAGCTTGTTCTGCCATAGGCAAAACAACTCTAATAGCAGCAATCCTTGCAACAATACCTGCAACATTCTCAACATCGCCGACATCCTCAGAACCAGGACGTACATCAATGCCCTGCACAATATTCCAGACGCCCTTTGATACAAGAACGTGTTGCATCATATAAGCCCACATAGGGTAATTGTCCCCATCCAACCTGTCCTCAGCAACAAACATCTTGAACACATCTGTGTTGTTGTTGTCAGCCATGGTAAATGTTGCACCTGATGTGAAAACTGCCCGAAAATAGGAGAAACGGAGCGGGAACAACACGTGCTATATAACACAAACCGTAGAAGACTATAAGGCACCTGTTATGCAGAAAACGGCACTAATAGAAATTCTGCACAAAATGAAGAAATTGCCTGTGCAGACCTGCTTGTAGTGGAAACGGAGGCCGAAATGAGTCTGAATAAAAAATTTGAGCATATTAAGCTCTACGAGCTTGCTTGAAATATTTGTCGACCTGCGAGAACGCTTGCCAAAGCTCACTGGAATCGGAGAAAGTGAGCAGGCGTATGCTGGAGTAGCTGGCGACTAAGCCCGGGAGGACGCAACCTGCTCTGATACCAATTGTTGGAATTAGGGTTGCAGAGAAACGCACACAGCTTGGAGAAGACGAAGGAAGCTCAAGGCACACAATAGAGAGTGTGTTACTTAGTATGCAATGGAAAGATAGATAGCCCTAGAGTGATGGGCGCATATACAATGCTCGGGGGAAAAACCTCCTAAAGAGGGAAAAAATGCCCCGACGGTCCTAGTGTGTTTACACACATCACTACCACATGTATATGGTAACACAAGCTCCTACCCATGTTACCTTCATGAGGTGCTTGAATCCTATTGGCCAGGCTTAAAAGGGGTTCAATGATAAATTACTTGAATTAACTAATTGTTTTTGCATTTTATCAAGTCCTCTCTCTCAAAGGGGAAAGGGGGACACTTGTCCCAAGACTACTCCTATTGCTAGAATGACCCAAGCTTGTGATTGGCTAGGCTTGGCATGAGCCAATGAGCTTTAAGCATGAGCTAGAAGAGGGGGTCGACCAAAGCAAGAAGGGGCCTTGCTTGCAGGGTATACTCACCCACACACACTATCATTATGTGCTATGCAAAGTGCAAGAGCTCCATCTCCTTCTCCAAGCTCCTTGAGAAGTTCAGAGCCTACACCTACACTCTTGGCTATGGAGTGCAAATCCAACCAAGAGGCATGCTTCAATGCTTAAGCTTGTCATCTTCTCCATCTTCATTACTATACTATTATGTATGCTAGCAAGAAGAGTTATGATAAGTGAGGAACTAATTCTTTCTCCTATGTAATGTTTCTTCTTCCTCTTCCCTACCCTCATTCCCTCCTAGCTCTCTCCACCTTCGAAGGTGTTTGAGGTCTTGGGACTGAGGCTTGGGATAGTTAAAAGCTTTCTTCAAAGTTTATGTTATGCTTGTGATGCACGAAGGTTTCCTTCTTCATTGCATCACCTAGGTCACAAGGAACACAAAGATTGTATTGTAACAAGTCTCTCTTAATGGGAGAAATCATAATACAAATGTCTATTGGAGGGGGGACCGCCTCCACATAAATCCGGTCCTCAATTGTTATCATGTTCTCTAAATTCTCTCTCTTGCAAAAGTATTGTTCATGCCAAGTTAACTAATTCTATGTTCAACTATGTCCACATGCTATGCTCACAAAGTAATTTCTTAAAAGTATTCTCATTAATTTTTGCTACTCTCAAGTTAATAGGCCAATTCCATTACACAAAAGATGGTTTTTCTTTTATTTGAGAAGAAGCTTACAAAATAAAAAAGCGATGCCAACGAGGCATTGCCAGCACACGTGGAGGGTGGAAGAGAAGATGGGGGGCGGGGGGGTGTGTCGGAATTGAAAAGCAAATCATTGCCGTGCGTTGGCACCTTTCTTGCAACACTGCCGCCGTGCTATGTGAACCTCCTATCTGACGTGCACGAATGTGATTCGCTGGCACAAAGTGAGCTTTCCTTGCCGCCGCCTACTCTGAACCCGGCCTAATTGACAATAGGAGTGCACTTGCCCCCATAAGACCTTCAAATAGTGAGAAATTTGAAAGAAAAGGTGAGCGGGAAGCCCAAAGAGCCCAAAACGGACACGCTTTTTGAAATGCCGCGGACCTAGCACTACAGTCCATGTGTGAACATGGAAGCCGGCTAAGATGGGGTTTTCCACACGCACACGCGGGAAAGCTAGACCCCCTCTCATCGCACACATGCCCTCTCTCTCTCTACACATACGCGCGCGCACACACACTCTCTCTCTCTCTCTCTCTCTCTCTCTCTCTCTCTCTCTCTCTCTACACACACAAACCCTCGTACTGGTTCGCGCCTAGGGCGAGTGGATTGCGGGCAGGAAGGCGGAAGAGGTCGTCATTTGCAAAGCGTGTTTGCGCTTTGTATTTTTTGAAGCAGTCCTCGGCCATGGGGCCTTGACGGCTTTCTTCTCTTCCAGGTATTCTTCCTCACTTACCTCCAATTAATAAACGTATCCTGGTGATGATCGGCAGAAGCCGGCTCTGGCGATCACAGCTTGATTAGCTCCTCTCTCAACTTCTCCATTCTATTCTCCCGGTTATAGTTTCGCTTCTTCCTCTCTGCCGGACCTTCCATTGTAAGCGTTCTTCCATAGCTGCTGTTAGCACTTACAGCTGGCCTGGTGAAAAGGTTTTGTGAAGGGCAGCGTCCTGTTTTGATTGTCTTCAGACGTAGTTAGGGTTTTTACCGTCCCACAGTGGCTAACTCCTATCTGCATCTTCGCTGATTGCTATGAATCCTTTCCCATTCCTGTTTCTTCTGCTACGTTTGCTTCCATCGTTAGCATCTGCTCAAAGCAATCCGTTTGCTTCTGTATTGGAGACATGCGAAAGTGGGGTTGGAATCCTTTATGCTCTCCAAAACGTTGAGAGATCTACCCCCTTTGTGGAGACCCGTGCAGATCAAGCATATGCATTCACAGCAAATTTGCAGATCTTCAATGCAGGAGAAGAGGATCTAGAGGGATGGAACATGTTCATTGGTTATATGAACAAGGAGGTTCTGGTGGATGCAGGGGGAGCTCTCGTAGCTGATGGCTCAACGTTTCCTGTCAATGCTAGCCAGGGCATCACTTTGACAAGTTCTGGAATACTCAAGACAGGAATTGAAACAGCAATGGACACTGCTCAAATGGGTGCAACTTTTATCCTGAAAGGAACCGAGTTTGGACAAAATGAGACCTCGCTGCCCAACAATATCACACTTTTGGACCCCAATTACAACTGTAGCAACCCGATCACGAATGGTAATCATGCCCTACTTTGCTTTCAAACTTGTGACAGGAAGCTAGAAAGGATTATTTCTTAGATGTTTGATATTGCAGTGAGATTTTTTTAGGTGTTTGTTTTGTTGCTATACTTTTGTGTCCAATTTTATCCCTTTTGTCGACAGACATGCCCTTAAAAGGTTTTTGTTTATCATATCAGGGGTTTAGAGCTTGAAGTGATGAATTCTGTGGGGAATATTTGTGGTGTGCTGGAGTTAGCAACCATGGGTGTCACTGCATTGTCATATAGAAATATAATGGATGGATGTGAGGTTTGGAAGTATTCCTGCCGAAGGTTGGGGGTAGCAACTTGTCTACCCATTCTGATTAAAAAGCCTTCGTTCGCAAATGTCTTTTACCCCTTAAACTGTAATTTGGTTTATGCTTTTTTGAAAAACAGGAGATGACTAAAATACCTTGCATGGGTGTTTAATTTTGGAAAGTAGATAAAGTGGATGAAGGGGGTTTTATAAGCATTACGGTGTTCTTGAAGTGAGTACATTTAGTCTCCATCTCCTTATTGTGAGGGCAAGCCTTGAATAAGATTCAAGTCAAGACTATCAAACCTGCAATGCTGAATTCTGGCATTGCTCATTTACCACAAAATTTCCTTTCAAATGCTCGTATGACCACAAGTAACTGCGTTTTGTGCTTTACAACTAAAACTAAAGTACTGTTACAGGAAATTTTTCAAGAAACCTTTGATAAATTGGTCATTTCTCTGCTTAATCACATGTAATCTGCATATCCATATCTAATCTGCTTTGCATATTTTCTGTGCAGTCACTGCTAAGACAATTCGGACGTGTTGTGCAAAGATAAACTCAACTATTGTATTAACTGACAATAATTACTTGCCTCGCTACACTGGTGACATTACAATTGCATATGATGTGCTGAAGGCTTCCCCGAATCAGTACGTGGCACAAGTTACACTGTCCAATGACAGCCCGACAGGACGCTTGGACTACTGGAATCTGCAATGGTCTTGGCAGAATGAGGAATTTATAAATTCGATGAGGGGTGCTGTAACCTTAGAACAAGATCAAAATGCTTGTATTTTTGGGAAGGCAGGGGTAAATTATGCAGGTGTGGATTTCTCTCAGGTCACAAGCTGTCAAGCCCGGCCTACTATCATAGATCTTGATCAATATAAAGCTAATGATAGTGTGGTTGGCATGCTTGAGAACTGTTGTCGCAATGGTACATTACTTCCAGTCCTACAAGATTCGACAAAGTCAAAGTCTGTTTTTCAGTTGACAGTCTTTAAGCTCCCCCCTCAAAATCAAAACAGCACTTTAATATCGCCTCCGATTGACTGGAAATTGTCAGGAACCTTCAATTCAGATTTTACATGCGACCAGCCTCGTCTAGTGGCGCCAACCAACTATACTGATGACTCTGTTGCTCAACGCATAGAAGCTGCGGTTTTAAGCTGGCAAGTCACATGCAATGTGACCAAAGTGAAAGTCACACCCAAGTGCTGCGTATCATTCTCTGCTTACAACAATCAATCAGTTGTTCCTTGCAGGACATGTGCGTGTGGCTGTCCATCAGGGGGTTCTTGCAATAGCAGTGCAGAGGCTTTGTTGATACCGGTGGAGCTTGCAACTGTGCCGTCAGTTAATCGTACCGCAAAGACTCTCGCGTGGGCTCAACTCAACAAATGGACTATCCCTAGGGTTCTTCCATGCCCAGATAACTGTGGAGTAAGCATCAACTGGCATCTCGTCTCTGACTTTACCAATGGATGGAGTGCTCGAGTGACCATTTTCAACTGGCAAGGGCTCCAATTTGCAGATTGGTCGGCTGCTGTTGAGCTTGGTAGCTCGGTCTACTCTGGATTTCAGAAGGCTTACAGTTTCAACTACTCCAAGCCAGGGAATAATACCGTTTTCTTGTTCGGACTTGAGGGGCTCAACTATCTTAATGGTATATACGACAACTACCCAGGCATCCAACAGTCAGTTTTATCCTTCACCTTGGACAGTCAAACCAACAATGTGAGTTTACAGGACTTCTATCCCAAGAAGGTGTTCTTTGATGGGAATGAGTGTGCTTTGCCCAACATTTTGCCATCGAGTAATGTTGGTAGACTTGCTTCTACAGTGCTCATGGTCTTTGTTCTTCCTCTTCTACTCCTGTGCTTTGGGCCTTCAGGAATTTTGTAAACAATTAGTGGAATTATTTGTTATTTTTCTGGTCATTATACTTGGATCCTTCTTCCTGCTCTGGAGCAGTATTAGAGCTGCCTAATCTGCTGCTGATGCGAATGTGCCTTGCTTTGTGGATCTTGTTTAAGCCTGCAGCTTATTGCAGTTCAAAGTTCTGTTACTTCTTCAACATACAGGAAGGGTCAGCATGCCCACCCAGATATGGGTTTTATTCATGAGCGTGCTTGCACTTGAATTAACCTGGAGCTTCAAATTTGTGCAGGATTATGCTTGTAACCGAGATTCGATAATGAAATAGCTCAGCATTGGAATGCTGCCTTTGTAATCTCACCTTGTACTGTTCTAAAATTTGTGAGTCAATGTCGGTTTTGATTTTCATGGTGCTTTAGAGGTTTGAGATTGTGCCTTTGGTGACAGCAAATCCTTTTCTGACCTATACAAACAAAGTATGCAGATGAAGCTTGCTATGGTCACTTCAATTGTACAGAACCTCTGGTATGGGAAGTTTATCAAAGGAAAGTGAATTGTCGGGATGCAATATACCAGTTTTTAGGGCAAACGTAGATTGACGAACTCTACGCATAGAATTTAACAAGACTTATTTTGTATGGAGAACATGCAAATGATGTCTCTCTCATGTTTGTCTGCTTATGTGAATAACATGTTACTTACCTAGGAGTTAATTTTATCTTTTGAGATGTTAGATTTGTGTCTTTTGCGTCGTTATCCAGGCACACTTTGTGCATTTTGACAAAGCTAAGTATAGGACATATTTGACATCTACGGTGAATGCACTAATGGTCAACCACCAAACCAATCAAAGAGTATTAGCATTTGCAAGGAACCTAATGTTACGTGCTTGCACCAAGCTTATTGAAATGCATAAACCAAAAAAAACTCTGTACAGGAGAGATTGGCTTGGTATATTTGCAAGCCCATGACAATCTTGCTCATCCTTTCATTCAGACCTTTTTTTATAAGGCTCTGGAAGCACTCTTAATGAAATGGCATTAGGATAAAGTGAAGCTGTGCAAACAAGGAATGACGATTGATCTGTGCTTCTCATTCCCATTAGTAAGCGATGCTAATGGAAAAAGCAAAAGCCTTATGCATTTCAAATAGAAAAGAATCACCTGCCATGGGTAATGTGGCAACCCCAATCAAGGCATAAGATGTCCTGCATTTGGGCCAACGGTCAATCAACTAATAGTAGATTTTCTTCCATTTTTACTGTGGCCAAAGCAATGGAAGAATGCAAACTTCCGACCATCAATGAGAACCAAGAGGGATGATGGTGGGCAAAGCCTCAATTTTTTTCTTTTACACATGCTTACAAGAAAAGAGACTTTGCATGGCAACTTTTTCAATGGACAAAAACAATCAAGGACTCCAATGGTTAAAAACTTGTGCCATCCCATGCAGCATTTTTTTTCTTTTTGGAATAGAGGTTCTTGGTCGCATTGGAAGCAAATTCTATCATCATGAAGTTTGGAAAAGTCCAAGGCATCTATCTTGTAGCTAGAGGCAAGGAGTTCCCCTCCCACAAGCACAGGCCTTGCAACTAGGCATCCCTGGTGGTATTTGCACCACTTAAAACAAAAAAAAAAAAGAAAGATTTTTGAACAATGCCAAAAGAAAATAATAAATATAATACTCTAGTCAACACATTTTCATTAGCACCACATATCACTCCCAATCAAACAATTATGTAGATTCATCAATCAACATCATCCTACACCAAGCCACACGTACCAGTTTCAAAAACCCCATACAAGGCCAAGCATTTACAATGACCTTCCAATTTAGATGAAGCCCAAGTCTACTTGAAGACTGAACAATTTGCAACTACAGAGATTAACAATATAGCAACGTAGCCTGAAAGACCCAAACATACACCATTTCTCTATAGATTCTATGGACGGTAGTCATACAATAATGGGTGCAAAAGTCTCATCCAAAATCAACTCCCTTCCTTAGACATAACCTTAAGGCCAATGTTGGAGGTGCAAAGCGGGCAAAATAGAGCTATACTTACATGGCATCTTGGGTATGAGAAAGGTGACTCGAGATCTACAAAGATGGGGGGCGAGTAAGGCTTGTGAAAGAACAAAAACTTAATTCAAAGGGCATAGAAGGGCTGCCCATATACGTTCTTAAAATCACATCAGTTTTGTGCAAAGGTGCAACAAAAAACGTGCGTGTTTGTACAAAATCACGAGATACTCACCCTTAGCATATCATGCAATCAAGATAAATCAATTCTTTACGTTGCAAACGTTTTCTATGTCACTAATGGACTATTTACATATACACTCTAGTTATTTGACTTAACAACAAATGACAGGTTTTGCAAAGGACAAATCAAACCCTTGGACATGTGCCTTGAAGGGATGAAACTAGTGCCTCTACAATATGCTTTTTTGAGAGCAAAACTTGTAGTGCAAAGATGGCTAAAGGGTAAGGTAACCCAAGGCTTGGGCTTAGAGAAAGAAGACCAATAATAGAATCCCATAGTGTATCCGCGTCAGCTTGTAGTGGCAGCAATAACAATAGCAACAACACATCACCATCCCAATGGTTCCTGATACAACTATAAATACAAACATCCCAATGGTTCTTGATACAACTATATATACAAACATATATGAATAAACACACACACACACACACACACACACACACACACACCCACCAAAGTGGATATGCTTCCCTTACATGATTGCCTCTATGAAAAAGGTTTTGCTCAGTCTCTACATGCTTATGGGAAGGAGTGGTTCCATGCACTAATATGTGTTGTAAAAGAAGTAAACTTACTTTTAGAAATATCTTTAGACAAGAACTAGTAGTTTAGGATAAGAATGGGATACCTAAAGCTCACCTAGTCAAGGCCAATAAACCTCTAAACAGACTACAAAGGGGACAAAAAACTTGCACTGTAAAGTTTATAAGGTTGAAGATTCTAGGTAAAATTTAGACTAGTATGTGTGTGTACATATATGTATACACCATATATGTACATGTATGTATACATGTATATATATATATATATATATATATATATATATATATATATATATATATGTATATATGTATGTATGTATATATATATATATATATATATATATATATATATATATATATGTATGTATGTATGTATGTATGTATGTACACACACACACACACACACACACACACACACACACACACAAGTACTTATATAGCTAGCATTTTTCTCTCGGATACCTATCAATTATGATCAAAACCCTAGGTTCACTCTCATATAGCTTGGCATTATAAAAAAAAACCAGAAAAAATCCTTCTTTTCTTCCCCCTATGGGCACCCACCCATTATACTAAGCCCGAAGAAGGTGACATTCATGCATCTTACATGTGGACAACTAGCCACTCAAGATGGAGGGATTTCTTGCATGTTTCCCTCTTGGCTACCCTTAGATACTCCATCGTGTGAGGCTATCCTTATAGAGGATGCATTGAGGAGAAAACCTAATAATTGTAAAAAACATGGGAAATAACTTCTTTTGTTTAACGAGGCCGGCTTCACGCCCAGACTATTGGCCTCTGTCTCTCTCCCCCCTGCCGTATTACTGGCTCATAGGCAACTTTGTACACCGTGACCTAGCCCCCTCTCGGAGGTGGCTACATTTGTAAGCTTGATGAGAATGGCACCCTGCCAAATCGGGCATAGCATGATGGGAGTTACTACTCGCAATACGCCATGATTGTTCAAGCTCGATCTGCTTCTATTTAAACAGGTGAGGGCGCTTTTTGCCTCTAACTTAGCTTTGAATGTGTTTGATAGTGTGTGATTTTGAAAGAGAGGGTTATGTGCATTCCTGCTTGCTATGGTGATATGGAGTTCACAATGCAGCCCACGCAGGTTTGTACCTGACTTAAATTCATTCTTGTACTATAATATGTTAATCTCTCTATGGTCCTCTATCAGAAGGGTTGTTCTGTAGTGATGTAAGCACCTCTGCTTTTTTTTGAACTTCGGTAAGACACACTGAAGGATGATTTGTGGTAACTGCCTGGCGGTTTGGTAAAGTAGGCTTGATAAGGCCCATATACTAGTTAGAATAGTCTGAGAATGTTCATGACATCACCTCAATAAGACTGATGACAGTAATTTTGGACAGTGTTAATGATGGTATAAAGGTCAATAGCACCGTCTTTTGATGGCTTTCTTTGGCTCTGTGTATGTATGATGACACTTGGAGGGATTGATTGTTAGGAAATATTTGTGGATACAACACCACAACGGGTAGTTCCCTGCCAAGAAAGGCGTTGGGTATGATGACAAACTGGGTGTAGGGTTGTTCTATACCTACCCTGCTTTTTTACAGTACTGTGCACTATGGTATTTGATTTTGTGGTCGATCGGGTTTTGCACTTAGTGTATGTTCTCACATCACTTGCTAAATTTTCTAGAAAACTAAATGAGTTCATATAAAAAACGCCCGGCGTCGTCGTTTTGTGCATACCAGGGTGTTTTAGATCTATTTTCTCTGATTGAGCGAACCGTGAACTTAATATTTACATCTTACCAAAGATATACGACATCTATACAAATAGTGGTTTTTTAGGCTACTAAGGTTGATATTTTTGTAGGTTTTTAAAAAAGAGGGGTTTTGTTTGAAACCTCGCCCTCTGATCAACCATATTAAATCGTTCGGTTTCCATGTTTGTGACTGATACCTATGCCTTTCTTGGGTGAAATTTCAAACGGATGGAAGGGTTTTTTTTTTAAAATAACCACATGCACTTGGTCTTAATTAAAAAAACTCTTCCTTTGTCTACTACATCGGAAGATTTTACTCAAATCTAAAGGATTGTTGGTAAGTTACAAAAACGCTAAAAATTGGGGAATTAGTACACTTGGATTAGAAGGGGTGGTGGCCTTTCGATCAGAATGATATGTATGCTATTATCTTTTTAAGGTTTTTTTTTAAAAGGGGGCTCTAGATAGAAACCATACTTAAATTTTTTTTATAAAACATTGGAAAAATAAACCTTTTTTTATAAAAAACCCAAAGAACTGGATTACATAAACATTATGGACAGGGGTTTTTCTAAAGTGAAAAAATTTGTAAGTTGAACATGGATAACAATTGAAATAGTCCATTGACACCTGTAAAACACATCCAATGCTAACTATTTGTTATCTTTTTTGGATGGATGCACGTGAGGACTCTATCCTTTCTTGGAATTTTTTTGGCTTAAAGCAAATGTCTGCCATGATTACACTTGCTTCTACTACTTGGGAAGTACTTTTATTATCAATTTATACTAGAATGAGGCTTCATTCTTATAAGCCAAGTACAAAGATAATTCTAAGACTCAGTTGTTTTTGTACTATTCATTGCCTTTTCTCTAAAGCCAACTATCTTTTGAATGTTAAAGTTCAATTATGTCTTATTATTTAAGTAAAAACAACTACACACATGTCCTATACATAAGGTTTTTCCATACTTTTTGGATAAACTAGGACGCTATCTTTAGAAACTAAATTGAATCTTAGTTCTAAGTTGGACCCTCTATAATTCCTTGATTGGTTGGCTGGTGTTCGCTGGTCCTTCATAGGCTAATGTTTTGGATACCTGTTCATGGCTGTTATAGTCTCTCACTTTGCAGGTTTAAGGATTGCAGGCCCAACCTACAAGACTAATTATATATATTTTCTTTCACGATCACAAACATTTTAAAATAACAGCTCGCATGAGAGTAAACTACGACCCAAAGAAGCATACAAGGATTTTAAGACAGATAAGGTTTTACCTAAAGGACCATTCTCCAAAAAAAGCCTTAGCTGTTAGAAATAGACCTTTTCTAGCTAGACAGGCCAAATGTTGTGTTACATACTACCATAAGTAATCCATGGCTTACTAAAAACTTTGTCTATTGTAGACCCTTGTTCTCTCGCAAGGCCTAGAACTATCTTCTGAGCCCCTCTCTGTGGCAACCTCTCTTGTCCTTAGATGTATTGGCAGTTTGGATGCTTCTCAATTAATATATGATTTAGATCTTACCACACATAAAAAGCTATCTATCTTACACATGTTGTCTTTTAATGATTGGGTCAAGATTCTAGCTACCCTGGACAAGGACTCCAAAGATGGGGTTAGTATGATGTCCCATTACATAGCCTAGCTACCTATACTTCCTGTACAATATCAGCAAGAGCTAGCCCTATTTTCTTCTTCTGGGACTGAACTATCTAACTTTTTGAAAACCTTATGTGGCCTCAATCCATCTTTCATTAGTATCCCTACTGCTCCAACTATCTCTCAAATTGGTGGTATCTTTTGTAGATATAGTGCGACACTCGAAGCTATCAAGGAATTTCAGAGTAATCTTTGCTCCCTTACTGACTCTAACCTCTTAGAAATGGTACCCAAAGTATCCAAGGTTTTTCCTTTCCTACCAGTTATACAAATTGAAATTGAATCCTTTGGTGTGGACCATGTTGTCTGGGTTCTACCTAACAAAGCCTTTTTGGCACCAATTCTTAGTGAAACCTGGGTATATCTGGCTAATCTTCCTGCCTCCACTGTTGAAGATTGTAGACTCAAGATTCTGAAAGGAGGACAGTTCTTAGACAACGGGAAACTCATTAAAGCCCCCTTCAACCTTAAGCTTATTGACCACTCCAAATGCTCTTCCAATACATGTCTATACATTTGAACAAAAGGGAACATGGAGTTTGCTAAAAGAAATGCGAATTTCTACACAGAATCCATTTGTTGAAATGGTTTTCGACCATATATTGAATGTGCTCGTAAATTTATTGACCCTAAAGCATCGTGCAAATCCAACATTATGTGGTTTGACCATGCTATCTAGTTTATCCTCAACCATCTAGACCAGCTCTTCCCCAAAAAGCCGTTGGACTTTCATTTATCCCTTATCTATTCTTGGTTAGGTGGCAAAGTTAAAAAAATAGTAATTGCTCAAATTGCTGTCAACATCTTTGGTGAGCTTATCCTCAAAGAACTGAAATCTGATGAACCTGGGACATATTTGACTACTTATGCAAACTACAAAGGTGTTAAGATTATCACCGATTTACTCGAGCCAAGTATTGAGGATGATGACTCCCCCTCACTAAAAAGACCTAACTCTCTTGCCACCCCCAATTCATTCACTTCAGTTCTGACACCTAGCTCTTCCTCTAATTTTAATAGAGGAAAATCTTGTAGCTACACCGTTCTTGATTCATTCACTTCAATTCTGACACCTAGCTCTTCCTCTAATTTTAATAGAGGAAAATCTTTTAGCTACACCGTTCTTGATTCTGGTTGAGACAAATTTGTCCCGTTTTGTAAAGATTTTGATACCTATGGCATGCATGTCTGCACTTGTGATCTTGATCTAATTGAAAATACCACAGTCCGGAAAGTCCTTGCTAAAGGACTAACCACATACCCATTTGTCCTAAAAACCCATATCTTGGTTTACCAACTTTACTTAGCTTATTAATTGACCTTGTCAGTACTGTCCAACTCGAGAAGACAGTCTTACTAGACTTAGCAAAATTGGATGAACAATGTTTTTTCCATAAAATCTCATTCATACCATATAAATGGTTGTCTACGGAAAGTTCTTGGATCACAAGTGGCTATTAATTTTGAAAAGCTAAGGACTGGTTTATAGTAGGGCTGGATAAAAGCTCCAATTGTCCCACTCTTTTATATAAAAACTTGGCTTGGAAAGCAACTCACTCTCGGGTTTCTGGGAAGGAATTCACACCACTTAACACCTCTCTGTGTGAGGTCACTAATATTATCTCAAAACATCTAGGAAAAATGGGCTATTTTCTTCAAGATACTAAATTTCTAGTAATTTTCGCCACCTATAAACTTCATAAGCATAAATTCACATGGATATCTAATGCCTCGAATGGTATTTTTACTAAAATTACCAAAGATATCACCCTTTGCCTTGACCTTGTAATTTCAAAATTTGAAATTTTTTGTGCTTCCAAGCAAAAGATATGCTATAACTTTCTTCAAGTACACTATAACTCTTTTTGGTTAGTAAAAAACTCCACATAAGTTACTCTTAACCTCCGTAAACAGATTTTCCATCTCTTCACAACAGATATTACTCAATGCTATGAGAATATACCCCTAGAAGGAGAATTAAGACTGAAAGATGTTTTGTCTCGGATGATTAAGCTTGCCTTTAAACATGCTAAGAAGAAGGGTTTCTTATACATTTCTCTTTCTAAAAAACCTAGATGGATTAAAAAAACACAATCCTCTCATCCCTTACACTTCAATGAGGAGAAATTATGTATAAATATATCGTGGGTCCTTGATAATTACACTATTCTCTTCGAAGGATAGTGCTTTAACCAAAGCCTGGGCATTCCCATGGGCTTTTGCTGCTCGCCTCTTATGTGTAATTTATACTTAGCCTTCTTTGAATACAAATGGTTTCTCAAAACCATGGGTGACAAAAGTAACTATCATAAACTTTCACTATTCAAACATAATAATAGATATATGGATGACATATTAAGCCTCAACAATAGAACATTCTTGGAAGAAACCAATCATATCTATCCTGAGTGCCTAAAAATTGAACCAACCTATGGACAAAGGTTTACTACATCAAAAGGCTTCTTTACCACTTCGGTACAATTCCTAACTTTACAATTACACTTCATAAACCATGTGTACGAGACTATGAGCAAAGGTTTTCTTGGAAGAGAGACCTATTAGATATCCACCTATTGAATTCATAAAAAAGAGCAATAATCGACCACATAACGCTGCTCTTAGTGCTTGCATCAGTCTCCTTTACTTGATAGTATACTACTCTTCTAACTGCTTCTTAGCATGAGAAGATATCAAGATACTTATACACAAATTTTGCCTTAATGAGAAGTGACATAATTAACAAAATCACACAGTCTCTTTCTCAAAATGACTGGCTTGGCTTACATTTCAACCACACTAACCTTATTTCTTTAATTAGGTAGTAGGCCCATTCACAATAGGCCTACTATCGACCCATTGTGTTTGGTGCCTGTGACAGGGCGGGTACACACACACACACACACACACACACACACACACACACACGCACGCACGCACGCACGCACGCACACACACACACACACACACACACACACACACGAGTACTTATATAGCTAGCATTTTTCTTTGAGATACCTATCAATGTTCATAATCATATAGCTTGGCATTAATAAAAAAAACAAAAAAAATCCTTTTTTTCTTCCCCCTATGGGAACCCACCGATTATACTAAGCCCGAAGAAAGTGACATTCATGCATCTTACATGTGGAAAACTAGCCACTCAAGATGGAGGGATTTCTTGCATGTTTCCCTCTTGGATACCCTTAGATACTCCCACCGTGTGAGGCTATCCTTATAGAGGATGCATTGAGGAGAAAACCTAATAATTGTAAAAAACATGGGAAATAACTTCTCTTGTCTAATGATGCCGGCTTCACGCCCTGACTATTGGCCTCTGTCTCTCTCCCCTACTGTAATACTGGCTCATAGGCAGCTATGCACATCGTGACCTAGCCCACTCGGAGGCGGCTACATTTGTAACCTTGATGAGAATGGAATCCTGCCAAATCGGGCATAGCATAATGGGAGTTACTGCTCATAATACACCATGATTGTTCAAGCTTGACCTGCTTCTATTTAAATAGGTGAGGGTGCTTTTTGCCTCTCACTTAGCCTGGAATGTGTTTGATAGTGTGTGATTTTGAAAGAGAGGGTTGTGTGCATTCCTCCTTGCTGGGGTGATATGGAGCTTACATTGCAACCCATGCAGGTTTGTACCTGGCTTAAATTCATTCTTGTACTGTAATACGTTAATCTCTCTATGGTCCTCTATCGGAAGGGTTGTTCTGTAGTGATGTAAGCACCTCTGTTTTTCCTTGAACTTCAGTAAGACACACTGAAGGATGATTCGTGGTAACTGCCTGGCGGTCTGGTAAAGTAGGCTTGATAAGGCCCATATACTAGTTAGAATAGCATGAGAATGTTCATAACATCACCTTAATAAGGCTGTTGACAGTAATTTTGGACGGTGTTAATGATGGTATAAAGGTAAATACCACCATCTTTTGATGGCTTTCTTTGGCTCTGTGTATGTATGATGACACTTGGAGGGATTGATTACCCTGCTGTTTTACAGTACTGTGCACTATGGTATTTGATTTTGTGGTTGATCAGGTTTTGCACTTAGTGTATGTTCTCACATCACTTGCATAAATTTCCTAGAAAACTAAATGAGTTCATGCAGAAAACGCATGGCGTCGCCGTTTTGTGCATACCAGGGTGTTTTAGATTTATTTTCTTTGACTGAGTGAACCGTGAACTTAATATTTACATCTTACCAAAGATATATGGTATCTATACAAATAGTGGGTTTTTAGCCTGCTAAGGCTCATATTTTTGTAGGTTTTTTTAAAAAGAGGGGTTTTGTTTGAAAACGCTTCCTTTGATCAACCATATTAAATCGTTTGATTTTCATGTCTGTGTCTGATACCTATGCCTTTGGTTGGCAAAGTTTCAAACAGAAGGAAGGGTTTTTTTTGGAATAACCACATGCACCTGGTCTTAATAAAAAAAATTCTCTTACTTTGGCTACTACATCGGAAGATTTTACTCAGATCTAAAGGATTGTTTGTAAGTTACAAAAATGCTAAAAATTGGGGAATTAGTACACTTGGATCAGAAGGGGTGGTGGCCTTGTGATCAGAGTGATATGTATGCTATTATCTATTTAAGGTTAAAAAAAAAAGAGGGGGATAGATATAAACCATACATATAAATACTTTTATAAAACTTTGGGAAAATAAACCGTGTTTATAAAAAACCCCAAGGAACTGGATTACATGAACACTATGGACAGGGGTTTTTTTAAAGTGAAAGAATCTGTATGTTGGACATGGATGATATAGTCCATTGATACTTGTAAAACACATCCAAGGCTAACGTATTTGTTATCTTGTTTGGATGGATGCAGGTGAGGACTGTATCCTTTCTTGGAATTTTTTTGGCTTAAAGCAAATGTCTGTCCATGATTACACTTGCTCCTACTTCTTGGGAAGTACTCTATTATCAGTTTATACTAGAATGAGGCTTCATTCTCATAAGCCATGTACAAAGATAATTCTAAGACTAAGTTGTTTTGGTACTATTCATTGCCTTTTCTCTAAAGTTAGCTATCTTTTGAATGTTAAAGTTCAAATTTTGTCTTATTATTTAAGTAAAAACAGCTACACACATGTCCTATAGATAAGGGGTTTCCATACTTTTTGGATAAAGTAGGATGCTGCCTTTAGAAACAAGATTGAATCTTAGTTCTAAGCTGGACCCACAGTCTATAATTCCTTGATTGGTTGGCTAGTGTTAGGTGATCCTTCAGACTAATTATATATATTTTCTGTCAAGATCAAAAACATTTTAAAATGACAGCTCGCATGAGAGTAAACTACGACCCAGAGAAGCATACAAGCATTTTAGAACAGATTAGGTTTTACCTAAAGGACCATCCTCCAAAAAAATCCTAAGTTGTTAGATGGGCCAAATGTTGTGTTACATACTACCATACGTAATCCATGGCTTACAAACAATCTTGTCTATTGCAGACCCTTGCTCTTTGGTAAGGCCTAGAACTATCGTCTGAGCCCCTCTCTATGGCAACCTCTCTTGTCCTCAAATGTATTGGCAGTTTGGATGCTTCTCAATTAATATATGATTCGGCTCTTACCGTAGATAAAAAGCTATCTATCTTACACATGTTGTCTTTTAATGATTGGGTCAAGATTCTAGCTACCCTGGACAAGGACTCCAAAGATGGGGTTAATATGATTTCCCATTACATAGCCCAGTTACCTATACTTTCTGTACAATATCAGCAAGAGCTAGCCCTATTTTCTTCTTCTGGGATTGAATTATCTAACTTTTTGAAAAAATTATGTGGCCTCAATCCATCTTTTATCAATATCCCTGCTGCTCCAACTGTCCCTCAAACTAGTGGTATCTTTTGTAGAGATAGTGAGACACTCGAAGATGTCAAGGAATTTCAGAGTAATCTTTGCTCCCTTAGTGACTCTAATCTCTTAGGAATGGTACCCAAAGTATCCAAGGTTTTTGCTTTCCTACTAGTTAGACAAATTGAAATTGAATCCTTTGGTGTGGACCATCTTGTATGGGTTCTACCTAACAAAGCCTTTCTGGCCCCAATTCTTAGTGAAACCTGGGTATATCTCGCTAATCTTCCTACCTCCACAGTTGAGGACTGTAGACTCTCGATTCTAAAAGGAGGACAATTCTTAGACAAAGGGGAACTCATTAAAGCCCCCTTCAACCTTAACCTTATTGACCACTCCAAATGCTCTTCCATTACGGAACTATACATTCGAACAAAAGGGAACATGGAGTTTGCTAAAAGAAATGCGGATTTCTACTTAGAGTCCATTTGGAATGTTTTTTGACCATATGTTAAATATGCTTGTAAATTTCTTGACCCTAAAGCATCGTGCGAATCCAGCATTATGTGGTTTGACCATGCTATCTCGTTTATCCTCAACGATCTGGACCAACTCTTCCCCGAAAAGCCTGTGGACTTCCATCTATCCCTTATCTATTCTTGGTTAGGTGGCCAAGCTAAACAAATAGTAATTGCTCAAAATGCTTTCAACATTTTTTGTGAGCTTATGCTGGATATCCTCAAAGAACTGAAATCTGATGAACGTAGGACATATTTGACTACTTATGCAAACTACAAAGGTGTTAAGATTATCACCGGTTTACTCAAGCCATGTATTGAGGATGATGACTCCCCCTCACTAAAAAGACCTAACTCTCTTGCAACCCCCAATTCATTCACTTCATTTCTGACACCTAGCTCTTCCTCTAATTTTAATAAAGGAAAATCTTGTAGCTTCACTAGAGGAAGAGGAAGAGACACCCCCATCCATCACCTTCTTGACTTATGATAACTTATGAATATACAGGTTGCTGTGGGCCCATGTGGAAGGATGCATCTCGCCAAAATATTTCTTGCAAAGATTATTTTTACGAACATTGTCATTTTCAGAATAAAGTCTTGGATTGGATACACCCAAAGACACTTTTTTGTGAGTGTTTTGACTTATTGTTTGAAAACCATGAAATACTTGATAAAGTACTTATTGGTTGGAAGTATCAACAACCTATTAAGAATTTGGTCTATAGTAATGATTTTTTACGACACAACACCGTTCTTGATTGTGCATGTGACAAATTTGTCCCGTTTTGTAAAGATTTTGATACCTATGGAATGCATGTCTGCACTTGTAATCTTGATGTAATTAAAAATACCACAATCCGGAAAGTCCTTGCTAAAGGACTTAATCACATACCAATTTTTCCTAAAAACCCATATCTTGCTTTATAATCTTTACTTAATTGTTTAACTGACCTTGTTAGTACTCTCCGACCGGAGAAGATAGTCTTAATGGACTTAGCAAAATTGGATGAATAATGTTTTTTCCATAAAATCTCACTCATACCATGTAAATGGTTTTCTACGGAAAGTTCTTGGATCACACCACAACTGGCTACCAATTTTCAAAAGCTTTCAAAGGACTGGTTTATAGTAGGGCTGGATAAAAGCTCCAATTGTCCTGCTCTTGTATGTAGAAACTTGGCTTGGAAAGTAGCTCACTCTCGGGTTTCTAGGAAGGAATTCACAGCACTTAACAACTCTCTGTGTGAGGTCACTAATATTATCTCAAAACATCTAGGAAAAAAGGGGTATTTTCTTCAAGATACTAAACTTCCAGTAATTTTTCCCACCTATAAACTTCATAAGCATAAATTCAGATGGATATCTGATGCCTTGAATGGTAATTTTCACTAAAATTACCAAAGATATCACCCTTTGCCTTGACCTTGTACTTTCAAAATTTGAATTTGTTTGTGCTTCTAAGCAAAAAATCTGCTATAACTTTCTTCAAGTACACTATAACCCTTTTTGGTTAGTAAAAACCTTCACAAAAGTTACTCTTAACCCCCCTAAATAGATTTTCCATCTCTTCACAATAGATATTACTCATGCTATGAGAATATACCCCTAGAAGGAGAATTAGGAAGGAAGGATGTTCTATCTCGGATGATTAAGCTTGCCTTTAAACATGCTAAGAAGAAGGATTTCTTCTACATTTCTCTTTCTAAAAAACCTAGATGGATTAAAAAAACACAATCCTCTTTTCCCTTACACTTCAATGACGAGAAATTATGTATAAATATATCGTGGATCCTTGATAATTACACTATTCTCTTTGGAGGATAGTGCTTAAACCAAAACCTGGGCATTCCCATGGGCTTTTGATACTTAGCCTTCTTTGAATACAAATGGTTTCTCAAAACCATGGGTGACAAAAGTAACTATCATAAACTTTCACTACTCAAACATAATAATAGATATATGCATGACATATTAAGCCTTAACAATAGAACATTCTTATTAGAAATCAATCATATCTATCCTGACTGCCTAAAAATTGAACCAACCTATGGACAAGGGTTTACTACATCAAACGGCTTCTTTACGACTACGGTACAATTCCTTAACTTTACAATTACACTTCATAAACCATGTGTAGGAGACTATGAACAAAGGTTTTCTTGGAAGAGAGACCTATTAGATATCCACCTATTGAATTCATAAAAAGGAGCAACAATCAACGACATAAAGCTGCTCTTAGTGCTTGCATCAGTCTCCTTTACTTGATAGTATACTCCTCTTCTAACTGCTTCTTAGCATGGGAAGATATCAAGATACTTAAACACAAATTTTGCCTTAATGGATTCAAAAGAAGTGACATAATTAACAAAATCACACAGTCTCTTTCTCAAAATGACTGGCCTGGATTACATTTCAACCACACTAACCTTATTTCTTTAATTAGATATTAGGCCCATTCACAATGGGGCTACTATCGACCCATTGTGTATGGTGCCTGGGACAGGAAGGGTACACACACACACACACACACACACACACACACACACACACACACACACACACACACACGTACTTATATATCTAGCATTTTTCTCGGGGATACCTATCAACTATGATCAAAACCCTGGACTCACTCTCATATAGCTTGGCATTAATAAAAAAAACCCTGAAAAAATCCTTCTTTTCTTCCCCCTATGGGCACCCACCCATTATACTAAGCTCGAAGAAAGTGACATTTATGCATCTTACATGTGGACAACTAACCACTCAAGATGGAGGGATTTCTTCAATGTTTCCCTCTTGGCTACCCTTAGATACTCCCACTACGTGAGGCTATCCTTATAGAGGATGCATTGAGGAGAAAAACAATTAATTGTAAAAAACATGGGAAATAACTTCTCTTGTTTAACAAGGCCAGCTTCACGCCCTGAGTATTGGTCTCTGTCTCTCTCCCCTGCCGTATTACTGGCTCATAGGCAGCTCTCTAGATAGTGACCTAACCCCCTCGGAGGCGGCTACACTTGTAATCATGATGAGAATGGCACCCTGCCAAATCAGGCATAGCATGATGGGAGTAACTGCTCGCAATACGCCATGATTGTTCAAGCTCAACCTGCTTTTATTTAAACATGTGAGGGTGCTTTTTGCCTCTCACTTAGCCTTCAATGTGTTTGATAGTGTGTGATTTTGAAAGAGAGGGTTGTGCGCATTGATGCTTGCTGTGGTGATATGGAGCTCACAGTGCAACCCACGCAGGTTTGTACCTCGCTTAAGTTCATTCTTGTACTGTAATACGTTAATCTCTTTATGGTCCTCTATCGAAAGGGTTGTTCTGTAGTGGTGTAAGCTCCTCTGCTTTTTTCTGAACTTCCGTAAGACACACTGAAGGATGATTTGTGGTAACTGCCTGGCGGTTTGGTAAAGTAGGCTTGATAAGGCCCATATACTAGTTAGAATAGCATGAGAATGTTCATAACATCACCTTATTAAGGATGTTGACAATTATTTTGGACGATGTTAATGATGGTATAAAGGTAAGTAGCACCGTCTTTTGATGGCTCTTTGGCTCTGTGTATGTATGATGACACTTGGAGGGATTGATTACCTTGCTTTTTTCCAGTACTGTGCACAATGGTATTTGATTTTGTGGTCAATCGGGTTTTGCACTTTGTGTATGTTCTCACATCACTTGCATAAATTTTCTAGAAAACTAAACGAGTTCATACTGAAAACGCATGGCGTCGCCATTTTGTGCATACCAGGGTGTTTTATATCTATTTGAGCGAATTGTGAACTTAATATTTACATCTTACCAAAGATATATGGTATCTATACAAATAGTGGGTTTTTAGCCTGCTAAGGTTGATATTTTTGTAGGTTTTTAAAAAAGAGGGGTTTTGTTTAAAACTTCTTCCTTTGATCAACCATATTAAATCGTTTGATTTTCATGTATGTGACTGATACCTATGCCTTTGTTGGGCAAAATTTCAAATGGATGGAAGGTTTTTTTTTGAAATAACCACATGCATCTAGTCTTAATAAGAAAAATTCTCTTACTTTGGCTACTGCATCAGAAGATTTTACTCAAATCTAAAGGATTGTTGGTAAGTTAGAAAAAGGCTAAACATTGGGGATTTAGTACACTTGGATCAGAAGGGGTGGTCGCCTTGTGCTCAGAGTGATATGTATGCTATTATCTATTTAAGGTTTAAAAAAAAGAGAGGGGGATAGATAGAAACCATACATATAAATACTTCTATAAAACTTTGGGAAAATAAACCTTTTTCATAGAAAACCCCAAGGAACTGGATTACATGAACACTATGGACAAGGGTTTTTTTAAAGTGAAAGAATCTGTATGTTGGACATGGATGATATAGTCCATTGATACCTGTAAAACACATCCAAGGTTAAGTATTTGTTATCTTGTTTGGATAGATGCAGGTGAGGACTGTATCCTTTTTTGGAATTTTTTTGGCTTAAAGCAAATGTTTGTCCATGATTACACTTGCTCCTACTACTTGGGAAGTACTTCTATTATCGATTTATACTAGAATGAGCCTTCATTTTCATAAGCCATGAACAAAGATAATTGTAAGGCTAAGTTGTTTTTGTACTATTCATTGCCTTTTCTCTAAAGCCACCTGTCTTTTGAATGTTAAAGTTCAATTATGTCTTATAATTTAAGTAAAAATAGCTACACACACCATACATATATGTACACACACAAACACACACACACAGACACACACACATGTCACTTTCATGTGTGGCTTACTGTTTTGAGAATGGTTACTTGCTGGTATTTAACACTACATGGATAGTAGGTATAAGTTAAAAAGGTTCAAGTAGAACATAGATAACAACTGATAGGTTCGTTTACAAATATAATACTTATTCAAGGTTAACAAATTTGTTGTCATGTTTATATGGATGCAAGTGATGACTTTATCTTTTCCTCTCTCTCTCTCTCTCTCTCTCTCTCTCTCTGTCGTTGTCTCATAGAATTGCAGCACTAGCGATTGCAACACCCCATGCTCCATCAAGAGCTCGATTTCACGCACATAGCAGGCAAGGAATCCAAGAAGTAGCATGTGTAGGTAGCTTGCAGAGCTCAGGCAGCCCGAGTCCTCTCATGCAAGTCAAGCCTCGTGCAAGAAATTACAGCCTCCATCATGTTCTTCCACAACAACAACATCTGCCTCAAAAATTGAAGATTTCGTGCACATAAGCTTCAAAACATTTGGGTCTTTTCATGTATAAGTGAAATTTTACTCAACTTACTCAATTTCCTTGACATTTGTTCACGTTTAAACCCAAAAAATTTGGGGCTTTTGCAGCATTTGTCAAAATTTTTCCATTTTTGTCCAAATTTTGCTCTTAGGATGATGTGTTAATGGAATTGGGACAGATTCGTCAGTATAATTTCAGGGCTTTTACTGAAATTGTAGACTTCAGCAAAATTGACACGATAAGTTTTGGGGCTTTTGCTGGAAGTTGTGGATTTTGGCAAAATTGATGCACATAGTACACTTTGGGGATGTTTTGGAGAAATTGTAGATCTTCTTTGTTGTTTTGTGTATTAGAAATCGATATGAACTCTTATGTATGCAATACGTGTGTTATGCAGTACATGTGTTGGGTAACTCTCATCGAATAAATATATATTGTTGAATATTTATGTTTCAACTGTTCTATAAATCATTTGTACATCTGAGACTGTTGCAAATGTATTTTTTGGTGATATTGCTGAAGTGGGAGTCACTCGATGGTGCTGTATGCGTGTTATGTATGCTGAGAATTTTAGCTACTCTACTGAAAATAATCACATTTACTACAATATATGCATTTGGGGCATATTGGTGGTGATCCTTGCTCTTAATCTTGCTGTGATATTGGATTGCATTTGGCTAAATATTCAGTTGGTTATTTACTGTTATAAATTGTAGCATTATTATCTTTGGTGCATTGCTAAAATATGGCTACTAATGCTTCCAGTAACAATGACACTAAATCCCTCCTTGAAATCAAGAGGTTTAATGGCACCGACTTTGATATGTGGAAGGATAGAATTGAAGGCATTTTGTTTCTTAAGGATTGCAATGATGCGCTCTTGGAAATTAAGCCTTAACCATGCCAGATTAGGGTTGGGATAGACTCAATAAGAAGGCCATTGCATACATTGAAATGGTTGTGTTTGATGATCTACTTACATGCATTAAGCGTCTTAATGTAGCTCATGCTATATGGAATAAGCTAAAGGACACTTATGAAAATCAAACTCCTCTGGATCAAGTTCACCTCATTCGTAAAGATGTGAACATGGAGTCGGATGAGTTTAAGTTGACGTCTGAGCATTTGAGTGCTTTCACATGGATTTTGAGTCAATTGTTGCAGGATTCAGGTCTGCCAGCCTGATAAATTGAAGGCTATTTTCTTGTCGATGGCTTTGCCTGATAGCTGGGAATCTTTGGTGGTTTCACTTAGCAACAACCCTGCTTTAACCTTTGATGGTGTTTGAGACTCTATCCTGAATGATGAAATAAGGAGAAATTCTAGTGGTGAAAGAAGTGGCTCAACTTATCAAGTTAGGCAAATCCAAAAAGATGGGGAATGCAACCAATAAAGGCAAAAGCAGAAGTAGAAGCAAGGGAAAACAATAGGATATGACTTGTTATCAATATGGGTGTAAAGGGCATAAAAAGCCCAATTGATGATACTACAAGAAAGAGCAAGGAAAGAAATCAAAGGATGACAAGAAAGATGATGATAGCTCTTTCTCAAAAGAAGTTGCTAAAGCAAATGTTGCATCTAGTGTGGTCATTGAAGAGATTCTTGACACTGAAGAAGTGCTTGTTGCAGCTTCATGCATTAATGGAGATGTTATGGTAGCAACATGTGATATGCACATCACCAAAAGGGATGTGATTGATGCTTTACTTTCAGCTCATGATGAGCTGTCCCAATCTTGGATAGTGGACATCCGTGCCTCTTTTCATGTGACTCCCTCTTTGGAGTCGTTTTCTTCCTATAACACATGCTGGCTACTTGGACAACAACTATGCATGTGAGATAGAGGGTGTGGGCACCATTCACTTAGCTCTCAAAAATGGCCAAGAGCTGGTTTTGTAGGATGTGAGATATGTCCTTGGCATTAAGAAAAGTTTGCTATCACTGCGACAGCTGAATGCTAAAGGCTATTTGACAACTTTTGCTGGTGGGTCTTGGAAAGTACACAAGGGTTCTATGATGATTGTAAAAGGCAGCAAGAAGGGGACTTTATATTATTTGTATTGCAAAGCATTACCTGGAAAGTTTTTGGATGTAGTTGAAGTCCATTCTCAAATGGAGATTTGGCGCAAAAGACTTGGCCATATGAGTCAGAAAGGTCTTCAGGTTCTTTCCTCTTTAGGGAGAATTGATGTAAAAGGCACTGGCCTTGACTTTTGTAATGATTGTATATATGAAAAACATGTGGTCTCCTTATTCCTCCGGTGTCGCTAAGAAGTCTAATGCTCTTGATCTAGTATACACCGATGCATGCATTATGCTTATCAATTCATATGGGGGTGCAATGTATTTTGTTACTTTCATTGATGATTTCACTAGAAAGTCATGGGTGTATGTGTTAAAGAGAAAAAAATGAACTGTTGAATACTTTCAAACGGTTTCATGCCTCTGTTACCACACTAAAAGGACTTATGTTGAAAGAAATTAGAATGGATAACGGGGAGAGTATGTCTTTGATGAGTTCAAAAAGTTTTGTGAGATGCATGACATTAAGAGGGAGTTGATGACTCCTTGTAACCCTGCATCAACGGCCTGGCTGAAAGATATAATTGCACACTTTTTGAGAGAGCCAAATGCATGCTATCCATAACTAATCTCCCACATGAGTTTTGGGGAGAGGCTCTTAAAATTGCAATTCATGTATGCAATTGCTCTCGAATTGTGCTTTGAAGAATGGCATCCTTGGTCCGGAAAACTTGCTTCATATGACCATTTGCGTGTCTTTGGTTGTGACGCTTTTGTGCATGTACCTATAGAAATGCGGACCCATCTTGTTATGAAATCCATCAAGGACATCTTCATGGGATATAGAGATGAGGGAGAGATGGGTTATAGAATTTGGTTACCTCAGAACAAGAAAATAGTATGTAGCCGAGATGTAGTGTTAAACGAGGCAAAGTTATAGAACAATGCTACACATGGTGATCTTGATAAAAAGAAGGTCAAATTTAGTATGAACATCAAGCGATTAATTAGCCATTATTTGAAGATTTTGTTCTTATTGATGATGAATTTGAGTAGCAACCCGTTGTGCTACAGCCAAAAGATCATGGATAGCCAATAGATGCACAGGATGGGATAGGACAAGAAGAAGAACATGCTAAAAAAAAATTACAGCAGCAAAGAAACACTCAAAATCAGTCACCTAATGATGGTGTGCACATTCCTGAGGATGTAGGTCCTTAGGGCTGCTCCACACTGGCTAAACCAAACTCCATGAGTTCCTAGACCATGTTTCTCCTCGTGTGACAACATGTTCCAAATAAAACCTTACCATTTAGGTCCTTAACTGCATAACGCATAAATGTAGCTAGGACACTTCATTGTAAAAGTATGTGCTCCTACATGACCTTGTCATGTCTCTTAGGAGCAAAGTGGACGAAAGCATTGAAGCTTATACATCCTACTTGGAAAAAATAATCAAAACATGTTTCAAAATGAAAGAAAACCAAATTTGATGCGTACCTAGAGGTTGAACAAAGCGGTCACTAACCCATAGTCAAATGCAAACAAGCAAATTTTCCGCCTGTGGAACACTAATTGAAGGATTAAAGAAAATCAAGAAGTATTGCACGGCTAACCCTGGGTTTGCCTTTGCAATCCGAACCCCTTGGTCAAACTCTATATGAAAACTGTTCAACCTAGCAGCTAACGGTGACCAATACACTTTATCGTGTTTAGCAGCGATTGAAGTCAACATTGGAAGTTGAGCTTGGCCACTACCCCTTGGCAACTTGCGAACTTATTTCCTTGAAAGGAGAATCGTGATGAGATCAAATTGTGACCTTCAACACCAATGTAGTGATTGTATATTAGCTGGGTCATACCCCTACAATTACTACTCCGAGAGACACAACCAATGCTACAACTAAGCATAGAGCGTATCATAGTTGGAATCTTATTCACAACTAAATCTCAAAATGATTATATCTCTCCTCGGACAGAAGAGAATGATTCCTAACACTCCAAAGAAAGGAGTCATATTATATTTTCTTGGGTTTTTAAGAAGAGAGTACCTACTGGGAGGCTCTCTTAATATGTTCATGTCGTCCCATGGAATATTTGCTTGATAGCGAGGCCATGCCTACTTGCTATCCACAAAAAGCATGATCTATATTACTAGCACCTTGTGCATAGAAACTGCTCGTTGATATAATCATATTCAACGATGATAAGCAATGATACCAGTCGCAACTCGTTCTTCTAAACTGAGTAGGTGATGTTATAGCAGAAGCATAAACCATGCTTAAGTGGAATGAGTCCACAATACTGGCATGCCATGCATGCATGTCAAAAAATATTATGATAAGCCCTTGGCTTCAATGATGATCTCCAATGTGAGAAGATGTCATACGTACCTTGCACGATGCGTGCTGGCATGGATACATCAAATTTGGTTATTGTCAACCAAAACTGTGAGCTTATATCCTCTTATTTCCAAATCAGTGTTCCACTATCCTTGATCCTAAGTCAATGGATAGTACTGTAGCACAAAATAGAAGCCTTGCTTCATAGTAAGTTTGTCAAAGTACTTTGCTTTGCACATTAGAGAAATCTTATTCACATGAAAATTGTAAGACATAAATAAAATTAGAACATGAAATTATCTAGCCATAACCTTGTTGCCTCTGTAAGAGCAGTTGCCTTTGCTTGAATGTGGTTCATAGCCATGTATGCCGAGAAATTTAGAGCTGTTGGATGTACCTTCTATGCCCTTGAGGCTTGGTTCATACCAACCTCAATAAAAAACAGGTAGACAAGGGGCCAAGTTTTTTCTAGTTTGTATGCTAATAGCATATTCCAAACTTTGGAAGCTTCTAAGCCAAATGACCTAAATAGAAGCCTTGCTTTGCATAAGTTCATTAAGGAGATTAGAAGAACAGAGCCTGAGTGCTCCTAGCTAACATGTGCTCATGTCAAATCAGAAAAGAATCGATCTTGTCAAAATTTTATTGAGAAACAATCTTGCCAAATCATGCAATTTATTGAGAATCATGAGATTGCTTGCCCAATATTGAAAGAGATACTCAAGAGCTAGCACCTAAAACTTAGCTATCGAATGTCATCGAGCTGCCAAACACGGCTTGACCGAAGCAACATTTGCTTGGCAAGTTGGCCTTGTAAAAGATTCTTCAAGAGTAAGGAAGTTCAAAATCTTATGTTCTTACTGATTTTTTGAAATTACCGCCCTTGGCATAGGAACTGGGAACATATGGTGGCATGATTGTGCTTTCAATGTACTTTACGTACTTATTTTCCAGCACACTGGCAAGCTATAAGGGCTTTGAAGTGAGTATGCATCCAATGCATGGAGCCATCCTCCTGGAAGCCTTGCTTTCCCCCCTCCTCTACGTAGCACAAGGAGAAGATATCAAAGATATAATGGCCGACATAATACAAAAGCAAGTTCTTGAGAATCTTTGTATGGAGCCTTGCTCCCTAGTTAAAATTGATGTTCCTTTGTGCATCTTATGGCATTGTCATATTAGATAGAGCCAAAAGGAAATTAACCCTGCCGATTGTCGACCTTGTCGAGTAATATATTGGATGAAAAACCTAAAGACATCTACAATAATTATAGAAACAAAGCGTATAATGGGTTGAATATGACTGCCTCAATTTTTGAAAAACTTGCCTAGGAGCCGTGCTCCAAAAAATCCAAAACTTTGAGCTAGAGAGAAAATTTTTTGTTGGCTTTGTGAATAGAAACAACTAGTCGGCCATGTCGAGCATCTTTGCTTTACAAGCCACAGGCCTTGTGTGTACTAGCATGACAAGCACCTCAAGCTTGGGCAAGGTTCCCACAAACACGTTGAGCACCTTAGTCTCAACAAGCACAACAAGCACCTCAAGCTTGGGTAGGGTTCCCACCTCAAGGTCAGCCCCAACTTGCTTAAGGTCCTAGGTCTAAGGAATTTTAACACTAACCTTTGGAGGTCTTTAATGAGCTAACCTAAGGTCTTCTAAGCTCCATTATATTCACGTCTATATTCTACCTCTTGTTCCCATTCATCTCCCCCATATTAAATGATCAGTTCAATATGAGAGTCTTTTTGAAATAGGTAGATATGACATTACCTCTCTCTTGAATCCATAGTCGTCCTTGACTATGAGGTAGAAGAGATAAAGTCTTAGTCATTAGTCTACATTTCTTAGCGGGCAGAGGATCCCTTTTTACCCTACGACATCATTCTAGAATGGATGACTAGTCCATTTGGTGCTTGGGAGACTTAGCTGCTGCAAGCATGTATGCTCTTTAGTCCATATCATACTCTCAACGTGGAATGACAAATTCTACTTGGTGTTTGAGTGACGTCGTGCATACTATTTAAATTTGTGCACAAAAGAGGATTAGTCTTATAAGACAAAAACATTGTTCATTTAGAAAGCATTTACGTTTGCTTACTCTAGTGTAGCATTGTAAGCATTGACAAGGTTCATACTATCATAAGCCGTGTTCCTTACATCCATCTAGCATCTTCAAAAGGATAGTTTTTAAATTTAATAAGATACTGTCGGATAATCTTACCATGTCTTAGTTTCAATCTGTGGCGGGTCCTCAATTATTGGTTCTTTTGGTGACTCGCCTTTGTAAGGCTTGAGTAGGCTCACATGAAAAGCATTGTGAATGAGCCAATGGTTGGGCAACTTGAGTTGATAGGCCATCTCGTTGATTGGTTTTAAGATTTGCCAACTTAGCATAATACTTTTGGTGGCCCGTAGGATTTTTGCCCGTAGTTTGCCTCAATCGAGCCTTGGGAAACTTGAGTAGCACCGAATCATTTTCCTTGAAGGCTAAGGCCCTTCAATGCTTGTCAGCAGCAAACTTTTGCCTTTGTCGGGAGATGGATATAGCCTCCTTAATCTTTTGAAAAGATTCTTGTAGGTCTCGGCTATACTCATTGTAGCAGGGCTACAATGTCACTTCACAGGACAGACAGTTGGTTACACTTGGTCTGGTTCACACTGGACGGACCCTCTAGCTTGGGAGTGACACGTGGCAAGGTACCGACGGTGGTCTAGTGGACCTCGTGGCCAGGTCACCACATGGCTGACATTTATGAGCCGTTGGTGGCTCTTTATGGTGATATATATGAGTAGTAGCGTTTGGTCAGGGGAGCTTGGACGTAGTCGTCTAGAGTGAGTCTATACACAGAGCTCGTCTTCACCATCCCAGCACATCTGAGCCTCGACACCCCCATTGTACCTGTGAGTCCTAGGCTGGAGCTGAGTGTGCTGCCACACCAAAGTCTGTATCAGTCTTTGAGATAGTCGAGTCATATGTTCTGGTCTGCTGTTGTGTCTTTGTGAGCTCTGTTGATGTCTCTTGTTTCCTTTCTGTTCAGTCTGTTTGAGTGAGATTGTCACGCACATTGCACTGAGGACCACTCACTGTAGAGAGCACGACACATTATCCGTGCTACAAGTGCTCTCATTTTGGAGATCACCGTGGGACCTCAACTGAAATTTCATTCTGAGGTACAAATCTTGCAGCTAGTTGGGTCTATCTAGCTTCGCCTACCTTGCCTTGCATTGTTGCTCTCTCGCCTGGTCCAGCAGGTCTAGTCCCTCGCACTAGTCATCTCGCACCCTGGTCTGGACCTCGTCCCTGGTACAACCTGGTCTTGTCCCTGGTCCAGCTTGGTCTCGTCCCTGGTCCAACCTGGTCTAGTCACTTGCTAGACTGGTCTCGTCCCTAGTCTAGCCTGGTCTAGTCACTTGCCTGGTCTAGTAGAGTCAAGACCAGTCTTTAGCCAGTTCAAAGTTTTCTTCCCCAAAAGCTTGGTTGGTTTGGTGGTCGCTGCATGACCCATAGAAGGAGGTCAGTCGAGCGTCAAAGCGCACTACTGAGTCCTCTGAAGTACTACAATAGAAGACGACCCTTGGAACCTGCTGTTAGAAGCCCATCAACCTCATCAACCATACCTCCACATACGACATCACCCATTCCTCCCTCCGCTTCCATATCTTCCAGATCACCTTCTCTGGTAAGGCTCTCTCCTATTCTGCTATAGCAGGCTACTGAGCAACATGCTCAGCAAGGGGCCATGGGGCCGTTGGCTAGCGTTTTGGCTAAGGTAAACATCAAGTTCCCTACATTCAAAGGACTCTCTTCAGAAGATGCTGACGACCATGCAAGGAGGTTTGTATCTCTCTGTAGGGGTCGGGGTCTTAACAGGGAAGATGCCTATTTGGTACTCTTTCCTTTCACCTTGGATGGCATAGCAGACAAATGGTACAGCGAGTTTGCAGAGAACCATTTTGCAACTTGGGCAGCCTTAAGACAACAGTTCTGTGCAACTTTCAGGCCAGGTGACTACCAAGAGAAAGTGTTGGATGAGTTGGCCAACATGGTGCTCTAGCCAGAGGAGACCTTTGCAGAACTTATGATGAAAACCAAGTCTCTGGTTGCCAAGCTTCCCCAGCAACCAGGTGAATTTATGGTTAAGAAGTGGGTAGAGAAGGCGCTTCCCAAAACTTCTCAGCAAAAACTACGAGAGAGCCTCCGACCCGACGCCACTCTGGAGGAATTCATCGCAACTGCTACTAGGATAGAGGGGGCTAGGAAGCTGTTCATAGAGACCACCTCAGTGTTTTTGGAAAGTCCTTCTGATCCGATAACTTCTTTACGCAGGGAATTGGAAGCCCTAAAGTTACAGAGAGCTCTTATAGAGGAGAAGTCAATCTCCCTCAGACAGGAGAAGCCCCCACATCACGACGCTTTGGATCAAATAAAGAGAGAGCTAGAAGAGCTTAGGTCTCAGCAGGAGACTAAGGCTATGGTATGGTGCAACTCATGCCGCTCTCCAGGACACCCTCCACAGGACTGTGAGAAGTCTGGTCATGAGGACAAGGATTGTTACTACCTCAAGGGATTGCGAAAACTACAACAAAGCCTTGGTCATACTCTTCAACAAGGGACAACTCCGGCATCCAACATGGTTTCTCCCTGTGGCCATCCACACCATATGCCACCGTTGCTGATAGCCCCTCCAATGCAAGGTATGCAAAGTACTTTTCTGTCTCAGAGCTTTTATCATACCCATGCTCCCTCATCCCCTCAAAACTTGTATGCCTCCACCTCCAACTCCATGCACCAGGAGCAAGGACCACCTCGTCCGTCGACTCGCCCTTTGAATCGGCCCATTTTGTGCTACAGATGCGAGGAATATGGGCATTACCAAAGCAAATGCCCCCTACCAGAAAGATCCCCTCCTTGCCGTCATTGCCCTGAAACGAAGGATCACTACAGTAAGGATTGCCCTAAACTTCAAGCATCCACGGCTTCGAACTCAAGTCAAAGCCAGAATGAGTTTGCCTTTCCCAAGCTCAATTTGATCACAGTGAGCACCGTTTTCTCAGCCGCCCCCTTCTACCTACGTGGTTACCCCTCAAAATAAGCCACCGTAGTTGGCAGAGGAGCCATCGGGTGTCCTCACCCGGGCCCAGAGAGCCGCTCTCGGTCTTAGCATTCCATCAAGTTCAACTCCCCCACACATTCTCACACCAGTGGATACCCTGCCTGCAGTTGTTAACAAGCCATCCCCCAGTGCCATGAAAGAATCCAAATCTTTGCTCTCCGATATTGATGAAGCTTTCTTGGAAGCAGTTTCCAATCTGCAGAAGATCAAGATACCAGAGGAACAACAGGTAGAAAAAGAGAAGCTTACAGTAGAGACAGTCTTGAAAAACAATTTCCAACAAGTGTCCCTCTATGACATGTTGCGGCTAGATGCAAAATTTTAGAAGTGACACCCTTGCTGTTGTTCAGTCACTTTATCGTGGAGAGCAGGTCCTAGTGGCGGGCATCTCCCAGTGCGACCATCAGGTGATGATTTGTGATGTTAGTGAAGTGAACCCCTAACAAGTAATGACAAAACTTTTGTCAAGAATACACCATAGCCAAACTTCCCTTTCTGTGGTGCTGTAGTTGCGCTCTGCTTTGGTGAGCAGGCGACTTGCATAGTGAACAGGGCGATCCAGGTTGTACTCTTTACTAGGCTGAGTCAGCACAGCCCCCACAGCCAGTTGACTGGCATCCGTATGCACATGAAAAGGGAGAGACCAATCTGGAGACACTAAAATAGGTGCTTCAGTGAGGCGCTTTTTGAGGTATTCAAATGCTTCAGCCTCAGGTTTTGACCATTTAAAGGATACTGTAGCACTAGTGAGTCGGGTCAATGGTTGAGCCACCTGTGCATATATTCGTATGAACCTATGATGATATCTTGTGTGGCCTACAAAGCTCTGAACACCTTTCAGATTGATAGGAGGTGGTAACTTCAAGATTGCCACGATCTTCTCTGGGTCTGGTGCTAAACCTTTGGCAGACACTACATGGCCTAGAAGTGTGCCCTCAATGACCAAAAAGTGACATTTGTTAGGATTGAGTTTTAGCCGTGCCTCTCTGCACCTGAGGAAGACAGCAGAGAGCTGAGCGAGGTGTTCCTCTAGATTTTCCATTGGGGTTGAACATTGAGCACCTGAGAAGGTCAAAAATCGTCCATGAAGATGCGAAGATGATCCGTAAGCGGAGGACAAAAGATGAGATATACCGGTCGATTGAAAGAAGGTGGAGCGTTTTTCAACCCAAAAGACATTCTAGTGTAGATAAAAATATCCCAGGGAGTCACAAAAGCCGTTTTCAGCTGATCACCTGGATGGATGCCCAACTGATTGTATCCACTAAACCCATCCATGAAATTGTACAAAACATGCCCTGCTACATCTTTGAGCACACGCTCAGTGAAAGGTGTGGGAAAACCATCTGGAATAGTTACCTTATTCAACGCGCGGTAATCTACACACACCCAAATTTTATTGGACTGTTTCTTAGGCGCTATCACCATGTGTGATAACCACTCAAAGTGCTCCACATGTACAATGATCCCTGCCTCTTGCATTTTTTCGAGCTCTGACTTGACAGCCTCTGCATACTTTGGGTTGAGCTTATAAGCTCGGCCTCTGACAGGCTTAGCTCCTTCAACCAGAGGGATTGTGTGGAGACCCAATTCTGGTGGGATCCCTTCCAAATCCTTGTAGGACCAAGCAAAAACATCCTTAAAAGAGTGAATAAAAGAAACTACTAGGTCAAGTAATGCGGGATGCTCCCATAACCAAGCTGCTAAGAGGACGTGCTGAGGGTTGTCAGGGTCGCCCAGGTTGACTTTTTTGACAGGGTCAGGAGGTGTAACTATGGAGGGTACTTCAGAAGTTGAAAAATGAGCTGCCTCTTGCAGCTTCGAGACATCATGTGCTGGCGTTTGATCGATTGGAAACTCCGCATACTCTTCTTGTAACCATCCTGGTGGAAGCTCATCGAAGGGTAAATCTTCCAACACAAACATAACAGAGTGCTTTTGAGTGGGCAGGGCATCCGACCTGGGAGATGTTAGAGGAAGGGGGAATCATTGGTGAGTTCATGCAAAGGAGATTTTCCCCCCCTTCGGTGATGTGTGATAGGTTCCCTGAGGCCGAGGGCTTCCATAGGAGGATCATCTGAATCATGAGAACTTAGGGCTGACCCACTTACTTCTTCGACTGGTCCACTGTCTGCTGTAGGACTACTGTCTAGTGTAGGACTTGTGACATCTGTGTTCGCCTGACTAGTTGGAAGAGAGAGTGTTACCAGCACATGTGAGTTTTGAATAGAGACCACATAGCATGGCATCGAGGCGATAGCTTCCAACCACTGCAGCAAGTCTTCGTCAGACCCGTCAGGTGGGATGGGCTGCTCAGGGTCGGGGTTGGATTGTATTGACAATGAGCTGCGATGAACCACTCGATCCATACCTCCTTCGAGCCGAATTGGTTGCATGGGGGAGCCAAGAGTATGTATCCACATGGCGTCGTTGCCCCAATCATGAAGTGCCTTAGTATGCCTCAACCATGGTCTACCAATCAGCAAAGGAAATCCTCCCTCCACCTGAGGAAGACTGACCACCATAAATCCAAGCTAAATGTGAAGTCTTGTATCATCAGAGGCACCTTCTCTACTATGCCCACAGGGTAGACTGTCCTCTGGTCTGCCAATGTAGCAGTGAATGGAGCAGGGAGGGTAGGCTGCAGACCTAAGGCCAACATAGTAAATTCTGGCATCAGATTGATCCCAGATCCACCATCCACTATGACGCCTGAGAATTGATGCCCAAGAATAGACACAATGAGACGAGGACTTTTGTAGTCGGTGAGGGGAGCAGCTGGATATGAAATCATGTAGGGCTCCAAGGGCTACACAGGTAGGTGCCCGCCACTAGGCCCTGCACCAGGGTACAGGGACTGGATGATGGAAAGGGTGTCACTTCTAAAATTTGCATCAAGTCGAAGCATGTCGTACAGTCACACTTGCTGAAAATTGTTTTTTAAGATAGACTCTGATGTGGGCTTGTTTCCTTTGATCAGAGCTTGCTCTGGTATCTTAAGCTTCTGCAAGTCCTCTACTGCTTCGATGAAAGCACCATCAATATCTGATAGAAGCAAGGTAGGTTGGCTCTTGACACTACCTGCTGGTTTGTCGGCTACTACTGGAGTTTGACTCATTTATGTGACAGATGGAAAGATTGGACCGCCAGGGAGGCTGAGGCCAAGAGCAGCTCTCTGTGCTCGTGTGAGCACCCCAGCCGGCTCTTCCACTTGCTTCAACCCTTCTTGAGAGGCAACTACAAGAGTGGAAGGCGGTGCATGTGGAATGGAGCTTACTGTGATGAGGTTAAGCTTTGGAAGTGTAAACTCTTGCAGGTTCTAGCTTGTGCTTGCAGATGTGGACGCTTGTTGTTTTGGGCAACTCCTTACTATAGTGATCTTTAGCTTCAGGGCAATGTCGGCAAGGAGGGGACCCTTCTGGTAAGGGACATTTGCTCTGATAGTGTCCATACTCCCTGCACCTGTAGCACAAAATTGGCCTATTTGAGGGGCGAGATGGTCTCAGCCCTTGCTGCATTGGACCGGATGTTGACGTGTAGAAGCTTTGGGGAACTGAAGGAGTACTAGCATGATAAAAGCTGGGGGATGTAAAGTTGTTGTGCATACCTTGCATAGGAGGTGTTGTCAACAGAGGTGGCATCGGGTTCTGATGGCTACATGGTGACACCAGGTTTGATGCAAGTGTAAGCCATTGTTGGAGAGAAGGACCTAGACTTTGTTGTATCTGCCGTAATCCCTTGATATAGTAGCAATCCTTGTCTTCATGCCCAGACTTCTCGCAGAAGTGGCAATAAGCCCGAAGGGGACAGTTCTGTGGAGGATGTCCTGGAGAGCGACACGAGTTGCACCATACCATAGCCTTAGTCTCTTGTTGAGACCGAAGCTCTTCTAGCTCTCTCTTGATTTGATCCAAAGCCTCAAGATGTGGGGGTTTCTCTTGGCGAAGAGAGATATTTTTCTCCTCTTGAAGAGCGCGTTGTAGTTTTAGGGCTTCAAGTTCTCTACGTAAAGAGGCTAATGGATCAGCAGGACTTTCCGAAAACACAAAGGGGGTCTCTATGTGAGGGGAGTTGTTGAACAGCTTCCTAGCCCCCTCTATCCTAGTAGCAGCTGCGATGAACTCCTCCAAAGTGGCGTCGGGTCGGAGACTCTCTCGGAGTTTTTGTTGAGAAGTTTTGGGAAGCGCCTTCTCCACCCACTTCTTCACCATGAATTCACTGGGTTGCTGAGGAAGCTTGGCAACCAGAGACTTGGTCTTAGTCATAAGCTCTGCAAAAGTCTCCTCTGGCTGGAGCACCATGTTGGCTAACTCATCCAACACCTTCTTCTGGTAGTCACCGAGCTTGAAAGCTGCACAGAATTGTTGCCTTAAGGCTGCCCAGGTTGCAAAATGGTTCTCTGCAAACTGGCTGTACCATTTGTCTGCTAAGCCATCCAAGGTGGATGGAAAGAGTACCAAATAAGCATCTTCCCTGTTAAGACCATGACCCCTACAAAGAGATACAAACCTCCTTGCATGGTCGTCAGCATCTTCTGAAGAGAGTCCTTTGCATGTAGGGAACTTGATGTTTACCTTAGCCAAAACGCTAGCCAACGGCTCCATGGCCCCTTGCTGAGCCTGAGCCTGTTGCTCAGTAGCTTGCTGTAGCAGAATAGGAGAGAGCTTTACTGGAGAAGGTGATTTGGAAGATGTGGAACCGGATGAAGGAATGGGTGATGTATGTGAAGGTATAGGTGATGAGGTTGATGGACTTCTACTAGGTACCAAAAGTCGTCTTCTGTTATAGTACTTCAGAGGGCTCAGTAGTGTGCTTTGACGCTCGACTGACCGCCTTGTATGTGTCATGCAGTGACCACCAATCCAACCAACCCTTGGGCAAGAAAACCTTGAACTGGCTGAAGACTGGTCTAGACTCTACTAGACCAGGCGTGACTAGACCAGGCTGGACCAGGGACGAGGAGGACTAGACCAGGGTCGAGGAGGTCTAGACCAGGGACGAGGACAAGTTGGACCAGGGCAAGAGAACGGTTGGACCAGGCGAGAGGAGAACAGTGCAAGGCAAGGTCGGCGAAGCTAGGCAAGGTAGGCGAAGCTAGATAGACCCAACTAGCTTCAAGATTTGCACCTCACAAAGTGAGATTTCAGTTGAGATCCCATCGTGGTCGCCAAAATGTGAGCAAATGTAGCGCGGATAATGTGTCGTGCTCTCTACAGTGGGTGGTCCTCAGTGCAATGTGGGTGACAATCTCACTCAAACACACTGAACAGAAAGGAAACAATAGACATCAACAGAGCTCACAAAGACACAACGGCAGACCAGAACATATGACTCGACTATCTCAAAGACTGATACAGACTCTGGCGTGGCAGCACACTCAAGCTCCAGCCCAGGGCTCACAGGTACAATGGGGGTGTCGAGGCTCAGATGTGCCGGGATGGTGAAGACGTGCTCTGTGTATCGACTCACTCTAGACGACTACGCACAAGATAATACTAATGGCCCAAAACGACTACTCATATGTACAACCATAAAGAACCACCAACGGCTCATAAATGTCCAGCCAGCTAAGTCTATCTCCAAACTGAGTGGTGGTGGTGACCTGGCCACGATGTCCACTAGACCACCGTCGGTACCCTGCCACGTGTCACTCCCCAACCCAGAGGGTCCGTCCAGTGTGAACCAGACCAACTGTAACTAACTGTCCAACTGTCTGTCTGTCCTGTGAAGTGACACTGTAGCCCTGCTACAGTAATCTCCCGCGGTGCCGCCAATTCAAGTGAAATAAAGTTGGCCTTGGCTCCTCCATCAAAGAAAATCAAGGCTTCTTGATCTTTCACTTTGCCCCAAGCTCGGCAAAATTCTATACTTTCGTCAATCGTGCTTGGGTCAGTACCCATGCAATCAGGAATCAGTCATGCTTTCATCTTGCCTTTTCGTCCACGTTCCTCAGCTGCTTTCGAACTCTCCGGCCTTTCTTCATCTTGTTCTTTCTGTGCCTTTTTAGGGCACTTCGCGGAGATGGGTCCTTGTTCCCCGCATCCAAAAAACTTCCCCTCTTTGATGTAGTTGGCTCTCTCCCGAAGAGTGAGTCAAGGTCGTGCATCCTTATCTTTCTGATCTTGGGGGCTCTTCTTCTTTCTACTTTCATTTTTAGAAGTCTGTTCGGTCTTCTGCGTCATAATCTCATCTGTGGGGTAAGTCAAACTGCCCGAGTGTATGGCAAAGCCCCATTTTGCATGACTCATCAGTTCTTGAATAGAATCTGACTTTTGTTCTAAGCAGTGATCTCGGATCTCCGTTGGAAGTCCGCAGCTAAACCGCTCAATCTATTCTTTAAACGAGATCTTCTTAAATGAAGAAGCGGGTAGAAAAGAGCTCCAAAATCTCTCGCAATATGCGTCCAATCTTTCTTGGTCATCCGAAGATGATTCCAAGCAGTTCGTATGTCGCGTTCGTACTCCCAAGTCAGCCAAGAAGAAATAAAAAGCCTCTTAAATTTCAGCCATTTAACTAGCGCTTTCTTGTTCAATAGAAGAGTGGACCACCATGTTCGAGCATTTCCCTTGAAGTAAGAGGTAGCCCTCCGAATCTTGGAGTGCTCTGAGTAATGCCCTCCGGAGAAAGCTATATCAAGATGTTGCATGAAGGCCAAAGCCCTCGAAGCATCTTGGAATCCAGAAAAAGTGTCAAATTTAATTGACTGTCCACCTTCTTTAAATTCTCGAACTTTCTTGCTTTTATCCTCCAGAAAGTTATACTGGTTGGCTTTATAGAAATTCTTCTTCTTTGCATAAAATCTCTGATCATCGGAATCCGAACTATCCGAAGACGAGTCCTCTGTAGAACTGGAGAAACTTAGGCTTCTTTGCCTTCTTCTTGCCCTTTCCGAAGCTTTGCTTTTTGCTTGGCTTTTTCCCTTTCCTGTCTTCTTCGCTCGAGTTAGAAGAGCTAGAAGAATTATCAGAAGAAGAAGAGGAAGAAGAACTGGATACTCCTTCAAATCTGACATGCTTCTTCTGCCTTCTTGCCAAGGCAAAAGTAGATTGACGACCCAAATAACCCGGGAAGTTAGTTCCTTTCTTTTGCTTTTTGTCGAGCTTTTTAGCTTTGTTGTTCACGTAAAAAGGCTGGGTAATTCGTGTATCAACCACCTCTTCCAATTCTTGCTCTGTAAACATCCTCGGAGTAGGAGATTTCTTGAGTGCCGGTTTGAGGGGTGGTTATGTGGCCTTCCGCCACTGAGAGTGCACTTCGTCGAAGGATGTCTGAGTCAAAAATTTGGAAAATTTCGGATCCTTTGCAAGATTGATCATCATCTTTGTCGCATCGTCAACCAATTGTCGACGCTCCATCTCTTCAATCTCCGCCTAAGTAGGACGAAGCGGGCCGTACTCCTCGTGAGAATCTTCTTCGTGTTCTCTTCCCGTATCCCCAGATGCAGAGGAAGTCGACTGTTCGTTGTTGGAATCCATAAGTGCCACGAGAAAAGGATCGGATTTCCTGATAGCAGAGAAATTGGCCGCGCTCTGATACCACTATAACAAACTTGGAGACTCCAAGTCAAGATTCTACCGCGACACAGCAGAGATTCACTTCAAAACAGTTCACAGTTCACAATTGATTCGACACGACCCAACGGAGTTCTGTGCCTAGAGATATTGGCCCCAAAGCCTGGCAGCCCTTTCGGTTTTTATTTTTGTATTAATCTGAGTCCAAATTACAAGAGAGTGGGAGGGTTCTCACTCTCAGACTATACGTCCAAATGCTCAGAGTTATGAGAGCCCAACCCACCTATTTATTGATTACAAGGGACACCCAAAAGCAGAGCCCCAAAAGCTTCCAATTTTAAAGTAGCTCAAAATAAAGCATCTTATCCCAAAGCTTCTCCAAAAGCTTGCATAGAAATCAGCCCACGCAAAAGCAACTTCCGTACAACCTGCCGTACGCACTGCCACGTCAGCCTGTTTTTCCGCTTTTCCCGTCGCAAATTACGGAGATGTCGTACACTGCCACGTCAGCACCTCCAACGTGAATTCTGGAATCTGCAACCGGGGTGTGTGTGTGTCTGCTGCCATGTCACCCATTTGTGACAACTGGTTCTAAAGAAAGATGGATCTTGGAGAACGTGCATCACTATAGAGCTCTCAACAAAATCACCATCAAGAACAAATTCCCTATTCCGAGGATCGATGATATACTAGAGAGACTTCAGGGGTCTACTTGCTTTAGCAGAAGTGATCTGAAGAGTGGTTATAATCAGATCCGAATCGCTCATGGGGATGTCTACAAGACAGCCTTCAGGACGTCTTTTGGTTTGTACGAGTATTTCGTGATGCCTTTTGGTCTCACAAATGGTCCCGCCACATTCAACCGCATGATGGACATGATTTTTAGTGAGTATAGATCGTTTATGGGCACCTTTTTTGACGACATCATCGTCTTCTTCAAGAGTGAGGCAGAGCACAAACACCATCTTTTATTGGTCTTCCAACCATTGCGGCAACATCAATTGGTCGTAAATGGGAAGAAGAGAGAGTTTTTCTTGCCAGAGATCCACTTCTTGGAACACATGGTCTCAGCAAAAGGTGTGCAGATGGACCCGACCAAAGTGGAGACCATTCGTGATTGGCCAGACTTGAAAAATGTTCATGAAGTTCGAAGGCTTTTGGGTTTGTGCTCTTATTATCGGCTATTCATTCGAAAGTTTACAGAGATAGCTACTCCATTGCATGTGTTGACTCAAAAAGGGGTTTCCTTTACTTGGGGACCGTCGAACATTGCAGCCTTTTGGACTCTCAAGGAAAAGTTGACAACGGGCCGACTGTTGGCTTTGCAAGACTTGCAAAAGCCCTTTGAGGTTTATTGTGATGCTTGTGGTCGCAGTTTGGGAGCAGTCTTGATGCAAGAGGGCCATGTTATAGCTTATGAGAGTAGGATGTTTTCACGTCCTGAACAGGTTGCACAGATTTATGAGAAAGAAGTTTTGGAAGTTATTCATGCTCTTACATAGTGGCGACATTTTCTACTCGGAGCGGATTTTACTGTGTTCAACGACCATCAGAGCTTACGCTACTTTCTATCTGAGAAGCAGCTTTCGGAAAAGCAAATGCGGTGGGCTAATATCCTGTCACAGTTTCACTTGCAGATCGTCCATGTGCAGGAACAAAAGAATTTAGTGGTAGACACGTGTCTCGCAATCCATTGGTTCTGGCTATTTTGGCGATTCATCATAGAAGCTTCAAGGATATGGTCGATCAGTACACCACCAATCCTGATTTTGCAGACATCTTTAACCGGATATAGAGTGGGGGGACAATTGCACGCTATTCCATACGGGAAGGTTATCTGATGCGGAAAACGATGTTGTGTGTTACACAACCATTGAGTAAAAAGGTTATGACGGAGTGCCACTGTCCACATTTTTTGGGCCACCGCGGCATTGATACCACCTTGAAAGGTGTCAAGCATTGCTTCTATTGGCGGGGGCTCAAAAAGGATGTGGACGAGATTGATCACAGTTGTTTAGTATGCCAAAAGGTCAACTTTGACAACCATAAGGCACCAGGTCTTCTACAGCCCTTACCCATACCTTCTCAACCATGATAAAGCATAGCTATGGACTTTATTTTTTATCTACCCAAGACTCAAAGTGGGCATAGGCATGATGGCATTTGGACAGTCATCGACAGATTCAATAAGCAGGCTCACTTCATTCCGGTAAAGAAAATAGTTAAGCTCGATCATTTGGCAAAACAATTTGTCTCGCAGAGATTACATGGTGTGCTCGAGTCTATTGTTTCAGACAGAGATCCCCGATTCACTTGTTTGTTTTGGAGATACTCCTCAGGTTTTGGAACTTTACCTTGAGGCTTTTGGTCTAGCTTCGACTATTCTAAGAGTTCCCGATGATCAACGGGTTGAATCTAGTGCAGCAGGGATTGCACAAGAGGGGAGTCACTCCGCTCCTTCGTCACAGATTACCTAGATGGAATAAAGTCACTGACTTCCTTTGTGATTTCAGGGATACTGATGGGCTAACAGTATTCTGTTGTATGACTTTATGAAAGAAGTACTTCGAAATGGGAATTCCTGAAATAAATTTGCTATATGTGCTCTCATGTGAGTGTATTTGAGCGCATGTTTGAAAGACCTAGCAGATACTCCTCAAATTTTGGAACTTTACTTGAGGCTTTTGGTCTAGCTTCGACTATTCCTAGAGTTCCTGATGATCAACCAGTTGAATCTGGTACAGCCGGGACTGCGCAAGAGGGGAGTCCTCCGCTCCTTCGTCACACATTACCTAGATGGGATAAGGTTACTGACTTCCTTTGTGATTTCAGGGATAGTGATGGGCTGACAGTATTCTGCTGTATGACTTTATGAAAGAAGTACTTCGAATGGAAATTTTTGAAATGAATCTATTATATGTGCTCTCTCATATGAGTAGTGTTTGAGTGCAAGTTTGAAAGACAAAATGATTGCAGCATTTCTGTCTTGTTCTCCTGAGAGACTCCTGAGAGATGAGGTGGACATGATGGTAACAAGATTTAGTCAATCAAGACATCCACGAGAGATCAATGAGATCTGGATGTGATTGCTAAAAATGCTACACTATTTCATGATTCCCATCCAAGATCTCGACAAGGATGGTAATGTGAATGTGATTTGAATGTTCAGTGACTGTCGTCTTTGTGCAAGTGCTGAATATTTGAGTGTCATGTACATCGGTACCTAGAGTCACTATCTACTGAAATGGTTTTTGGCTTATGTCGGTTTTGTAGGCGTAATCAAGGGCCATTACATTTCTTTCAAGAGGGGGGTATGTCACAAAGTGATGACATGGCATGGTCGACTGGACAAACCCCGATGAAAATGAAAGATTTCATTTTACAAGTTGTTCCAACTTATAAGATCCTATCAGATGGGGCCTAGAGGACACTAGAAACTAAAAAGAAGCACTGAATTGCTAACGTGGCAGCGCTATATAAACTCCCGTGATTTGCGGTAGAGTGCTGACATGGCACAACGTACGGACTTCCCCGTTTTGCGGTAGCAGCGCTGGCAGCTTTTGGAACCAATTGCTTTTAGAACTTGAAGCTATTCAATGTACTGCTTTTGGGCCAAGGGCCTTAAAAGAATTGTCAGGGCCTCTCTCCCACAGATTGGCTTGGGAGCACTACGGAGAGAAGAGGACCCTCCGACATTGTACTTTGCCAAGTTTTAATAATAAAGAAATACCGAAAGGGGCGCTAGACTTTGGGGCCAATCTCTCTGAGCGTGGAACTTCGTCGTACCATGTTGTCTCTCTCTCTCTCTCAGTTTTGTTCAAGTCAGTTAACTTGTTTTCAATTTCTCTCACGTGTGTTGCATCAGACTCTCTGCTTGGGGTGTCCAAGTCTATTACACTGTGTCAAAGGCTTTGCGGAAATCTACAAAGCTACAATTAATCCTTGTCCCATGTGCTTTGCCCTCCTCAATGATCGCTCTAAGCATGAAGATATGATAAGTGTAGAGAATCCCTCATGAATCTAGCCTGCCCAGAAGCTGGTACACCCTCTCTCTGCCCATCTGCTCCAACTCATACTCAAGTATAGATGCATATATGTGCGATAGTTAGTGGGTTGGATCTCGCAACGTGAGTAGTTGTACAATTGTGGCTGTACTCCAAGTCTCAAGAAACCCCTCGCACATGGACCTGTGGAACATGAAGGCCAACAAACCATCAATATGATCCCTAGCATGTATGAAATGCTCTTCCACTATACCATCATGATCATGTGCCCTCCCTGTGTGTAATATGTCAATGGCTCGCCTCACCATCTCTACCATGAAGAAAGTAGAGGTGGGAGGACACGGCACCAATGGGTCTAGCAATGGTAATTGCTCCTCTACTGTGTATAGAGAGGATGCATATTGTGTCCATGTCTCTAAAGAAGTAATGACTGGAGAGGGTGAGTGCTCTCTAAAGAGTCACCAAGTGTGCCTAGAGTCCTGGCTTAAGAGTATCTGATAAATATCTCTGTCAAGCTGAGCTAAGAAAGCTCTCTTCTTTCACCATATCAAGCGGCAGAAGAGTATATGTGATTGCCCACGTGTGATGTCTTCCAAAGCCACCTCTCTCTATAGTCGGCGGGCTGTGGTCTTTCGACATTCATTATTATACCAACTATTCTGAGGCGTGCTCCCAAACTGTGGTCTCCCACTAGGCTCAGAGTGGGGAAAAGCTGTGATTGCTACTGTGTGTAGCATTTTGTCAATATTTGGGTGAGCTCTGACAAGGGTCTATAGGGATTCTCCCCTGCTAGAAGACTATATATCTCTTCTATATACACTTCATCTGTCTCTTTGCAGAACTGGTATCTCGGATGGCTATGTGTTGCATGATCAAAACCACCAATAGTGTAGGTAAAATCTATTGCAAAAGATATTTGAGCATGATCTACCACCACTCCAATAGGTTCAGGCAAGACTGATAAGTTTTGAATGCATGGTATAAGTGATGTGGGAGCCAAAACATAATCCACAGTGCAAGAAGTCCTATAAAATATGCAAAGCAATAAGCACAACAACAAGCAAAAGAAATGTTCAAACTGTCATCGTCTCGGGCATGAGGCAAAGGACTGTTGACAACCCAAAAGTCAAGGTAATGTTTATCAACGACCTCCTATTGCTCTCTCCTGCTTATATACATAATTACCCAACTTATCATCAAGGGGGGACCAGGCCCTCATTTCCGTCTACACCTATCGCAGGTCAAGCTCAATATGTTGAAATGTCTTATATGATAGTAGCCCTCATTATCCCATACAGTTATATGCTACTACTATCCTTCTCCATTTGGCAACCTATGGCTATACTGGAGCTACTCACCATATGACTCATCATTTATCTTGGTTATCAAATCTTATATATCTTGATCATCCACTTGAAGTCTGCTTGGGAGATGACAACATTCAATGTGCCAAAGGTTATGGAGATGTTATCATTGATCTTCCTAATGGTCTGCAGACTACCATCTCAAAGGTATACTATGTTCCTAGACTTAGGAAAAATCTCATTTCTGTTAGTGAGCTAACTTCTACGAGTACTAAAGTTGAATTCAACAATGAAGATTGCAAGCATCTAGCTAGAGACACCAATGGTCATCCACTCAATTTGCATGTTTCCTTTTTGCCTAGTCAACCACCTCAAGCTCCAAGTGGCTCCCACCCACCTCTCACACCCCCTTGCAAGTTATTGGCCTGTTTTTTGTTGCTCCCGCTCTAATCACCTCTTGCGCCACCTTGGCCCCATCTCATGCTTCCGCCCCTGCTCTCTCTGGCGCTGACCAATCGCTCCCTCTGGCTCCTGCCCCTTTGCAACCGCCTCCTTTTCCTGCAGCTGCTCCTTGTTGGCACTCAGCTTCCGTTGGTGCTCTCGTCATCAGCACTCCAACCTCACTTACACGCTCTACAGGCGGCACCTCAAGTTTTCATTCCCTTGCTTCCAATCATTGCCTACATCATCGCCACTAGTTGATACTACCCTATTAACGCCCTTAACTTCACACAATGGCCGCCTTGCATCTACCCATCCTCTTATGCCAACCATACCCTCACCCTCTCATCCAACACCGGCCCAACTGCTATAAATTCAGCTTCTACACACCGCTGCAACTCATTTTCCTCTTGCCCCTGTAACTCATCTCACTCCGCAACGCTATTATCACCAGTCATGACCCTCTTTTACCCAAATCTTATACCTTTAATGAACCCCCTTCTCTTTCCAATCCCTAGCTTCATGTGCAACCGATTTTCACACCTAGCTCAATCCCATCCTTGCTTTCCATGTCCCGTTTAAGTTTTTCTGCTCTCAAGTTGTCTCAACCAAACAGTGACTTATCCCTTGCCCCTTGCTACAGTCCCACCTCTCTAGCCCGCCATTTCCCTCACTTCAAGCCCTTCATTGGTTCCCACCACATACGCCTCGCCCTCCCCTCCGAACTCCCATAATACTCCCATCAACTACAGCATCCCCTCTGACATTGATGAAGTGGAATCCAAATCCTCTCAATCGGTTTCTTCCTCAACTACATTGTCTTCCACTGCTTCTCTGGGGATCCCAACCTTGATAGCTCTGTTACAAGCCGCCATGTTTGCACTCGCTCTATCGCCGACATCTATGTTGCTATTAGTTTTTCTGTAGTGCTTGGAAAAGAATTCTTGGAGAATCCGCTCTCGCAACCACTTGAAGATAAATTACAGCTTTCAGTTGTTGATGCTCTGTCTTCCTCCAAGGGCCCATTATGGCATGCAACCATATTAGCAGAGCTTCATGCATTACATCTGGCCAATATATGGGAGCTTGTTCCCCCGCTGGAACATTTCAATATATCAGTTGCAAATGGCTATTTAAGAAGTACCACCTCGCTGGGCAAGTTGACTGCTACAAAGCAAGTCTCATTGCTCGCGGTTTTACTCAACGTCATGACGTCCATTATTTCGACACATTCACCAGTTTTAGCTACGGCATCTTTCTGTTTGCTAGTTGCCATTGCCGCCAAATTTGGCTTGCCTTTACATCATCTTGACGTCATTACAACATTTCTGCATGGTTAGTTGTTTGAGGCCGTCTACATGGAGCAGCCACCTCACTTTGCTCATTCCGAGTATATACATTGTATCTGCAAATTGACATGCCCAATTTATGGTTTGAAGCAGTTCTCTTGTCAATGGTACACTAGAATGCATAAATATCTTTTGAGATGTGGAGCGTCTCGCTGTTGATTACAATATCTATTTATGGCTGTGTCATAAAGGAATTACTCTATTTGGCTTATTTGTAGACGACATTCCACTTACCGGCACCAATGATCTGATGGTTTTTTGTGCAATTGATTGCTTGCAACAAGAATTTCTCATCACCGACAAAGGCCCTTTGGAGTACTTTCTTGACATTGAGGTACTTCGGGAACCCGCAAGTAAGTGGATCAAGCTTTCTCAACTCAAATACATTAAGTAATTATTGCAATATTACGGTATGAGCTCATGCTCTTCTGAAGCCGCTCCTCATCCACTAAAGCATAACCTAGTCCCTGAATATCACGCATATACACAAATTGATTCACTTTTTTGGCCTTACTTTCACTTTCCACGCTTTTGCGGCCAAATACGCTGTCTCATCTCCTGCACCCGCCTTGATCTCTACTACACAGAGCACATTCTCTCTCGCTCTATGGCTAAGCCCTACAAAGTCCACAAGCCAGTTGTCAAGCGTACTCTTCGCTATTTAAATAGCACTAAGCACTATACCATCATATATCACTTTGATCCTACTATGCCGCTCTCCATCTTCGGCTATGTGGATGCAAACTAAGTTGGAGATGACCCACGCTACTTCTCTACAGACGTCTATGTCTATACTCTTCTACTTGCAAAAGGCTCTATTTCATGGCAAACGAAGCGTCAGGCTTCCATTGCCTACTCATCTACTAGGGTAGATTATGTTTCTGCTGCTCGTGAAGCTCTTTAACTATCCAAACTTCTTCAAGAGTTTTGCTTACCCTACGCTATCTCCGACGAACCACTGCTACTCTACTGCGACAATCAATCAACGATTGCCTTATCTACATCGCCTGGTTCGTCATCCAAGCTCAGCCAGTTCGAATTAGCTCATTTTTAGAAGGAGCTAGTTGCTCAAGTTTTCTACGACTATGTTAAAACTTAATCACCTTGAGTCGCAGAAAACCTTGCGCAACTAGCTCTTTCAACATATGAAAGCTAATGCAAACATGTTTGAGCTTGGATGAGTAACTCGGCGATGTAGTTAAGGCAATCGTTGATTGATTGTCGCAGTAGAGTAGCAGTGGTTCGTCGAAGATAGCATAGGATAAGCAAAACTCTTGCAGAAGTTCAAATAGCCAAAGAGCTTTACGAGCAACAAGAAAAACAGAAACATATTCGGCCTCAGTAGATGAGCACGCAATTCAAGCCACCCGCTTGATTGGCCATGAAATAGGGCTTCCTGCAAGTAGAGAAATACTACAGCTTGTAGAGAAGCAGTGTGGGTCATCTCAAGCGCAGTTTGCATTCACATAGCTGGAGATGGAGAGCGGCGTAGTAGGATCAAAGTGATATATGATGGCATAGTACTTAGTGGTATTTAAATAACGAAAAGTACGCTTGACAGCTTGCTTGTAGACTTTGCAGGGCTTAGCCATAGAGCGAGAAAGAATGTGCCCTCTGTAGTAGAGATCAGAGCGGGTGCAAGAGACGAGATAGCGTAATTGACCGCAAAATCATGGAAAGTGAAAGTAAGGCCAAAAAAGTGAATCAGTTTGTGTATATGCATGATAGTCAGGGGCTAGTTTATGCTTTAGGAGAAGAGGAGCAGCTTCAGAAGAGCATGAGCATACCATGATATTGCAATAATTCCTCAATGTATCTGAGTTGAGAAAGCTTGATCCACTTACCGGCGAGGTCCCTGAGTACCTCAATGCCAAGAAAGTACTCCATAGGGCCTTTGTCGGTGATGGGAAATTCTTGTTGCAAGCAATCCATTGCACAAAGAACCATCAGATCATTGGTGATGGTAAGTGGAGTGCCGACAGTCAACAAATAAGTCAAGTAGACCAATTCCTTCATGACACTACCATAGATAGATGTTGTAATCAATAACGAGACGTTGTCATTCACATCTCAAAATATATTCATGCATTGTGTACCATTGACGAGAGGACTGCTTCAAACCATAAATTGGGTGCTTCAATTTGCAGACATAATATGGATACTCAGAATGAGCAATGTGAGGTGATTGCTCTAGGTAGACGGCTTCAAAAAAATAACCATGCAGAAATGATTATAATGACATAAAGACGATGTAAAGGCAAGCCAAATTTGGCGACAATGGCCACTAGCAAACGGAAAGATGACATAGCTAAAACTGGCGAATATGTGTCGAAATAATCGACGCCATGGCGTTGAGTAAAACCGCAAGCAACGAGACATGCTTTGTAGCGGTCAACTTGCCCAATGGGATTGTAGTCCTTAAATAGTCATTTGCAGCTGACAATTTAAAAATGTTTCAACAGGAGAACAAACTCCCATGTATCGGCAAGATGTAATGCATGAAGCTCTTTTAATACGGCGACATGCCATAATGAGTCCTCGAAGGAAGACAGAGCATCAACAACTGAAAGCGGTAATTCATCTTCGAGTGGCTACGTGAGCGGATCCTCCGAGAATTCTTCTTTTAGTACTACAGAAAAACTAGTAGCAGCATAGATGTCAGCGAGAGAGTGAGTGCGACAATGGCGACTTGTAATAGAGCTATCAAGGTTGGGATCCCCTGGAGAAGAAGCAGTGGTAGACAATGTAGCTGGAAAAGTGGCCGATTGAGAGGATTGGGATTCCATTCATCAATGTCGGAGGGGATGCCGTAGTTGATGGGGGTATCATGGGAGTCCGGAGGGGAGAGCGAGGCATATGTACTTGAACCAATGAAGGGCTTGAAGTGAGGGAAATGGCGGGCTAGAGAGGTGGGGCTCTAGCAAGAGCCCGGGGATAAGGCACTGTTTAGTTGTGAGCAGAAAAACTTAAACGGGGCATGGGAAGCAACGATGGGGTTGAGCTAGGTGTGAAAATCGGCTGCACGTGAAACTTGGGATTGGAAAGAGAAGGGGTTGTATTAAAAGTATAAGTTTTGGGTAAAAGAGGGTCGTGACTAGTTGATTATAGCACTACACAGTGAGATGAGCTGCAAGGGTGAGAGGAAAATGAACTGCAGGGACGTGTGGAAGCTGAATTTATAGCAAGTTGGGTTGGCACAAGGGGATAGGTAGATGCAAGGCAGCCAGTGTGCCAAGTTAAGGGTGAGAATAAGGTGGTATCAACTGGTGACGATGATGTAGGCAATGATTGGAGAGCAAGGGGATGAAAACTTGAGGTGCCTCCTGCAGAGCGTGTAGGTGAGCAAATGAAAACGATAATCTTTGACTCTGAAGCGATCTCCATAGCCCACAAATAAAGCACGACTGGCACGGGGAGCCAATTTTGAAGTTGGATGTGTGTCGAGAGGATACGCCGGACAGCCCAAGATGCGCAGATGGGCGAGATTTAGAGGCTGATCATGCCAAAGTGTATAAGACATGGTGTCGGTATTCCGTAAAGATAAAATATAATTTTCTAAATAGGAAGCAGTAGCAGTTGCTTCTTCTCAATAAAAATCTCCCAGATGAGCTTGAGTGGCATGGCACGTGCAACCTTGAATAGTGTGCGATTTTTACGTTCGGGAACGTTGTCATCTCCTAGACAGACTTCAAGTGGATGATCAAGATATGTAAGATTAGATAATCAGGACAAATGATGAGTCATATGGTGAGTAGCTCCAGTATCTAAGAGCCATAGGTTGCCAAATGGAGAAAAGATAGCGGTAGCATATAACTGCATGGGATAATGAGGGCTACTATCGTATGTAGACATTTCAACATATTGAGCTTGCCCTGGGATAGGTGTAGAGGGAAATGAGGGCCTGGTCCCCCCTTGATGATAAATTGGGTGATTATGCATATAAGCACGAGAGACAATAGGAGGTCGTTGATAAACATTACCTTGACTTTTGGGTTGTCAACAGTCTTTTGCCTCATGCCCAAGATGATGACAGTTTGAACATTTCTTTTGCTTGTTGTGATTACGACTTTGCATAATATCATAGGACTTCTTGCCTTGTTAATGAGGTTGCCGAGGTTGCTGAGGACTATGTGGTTTCTTTGAAAAATGTTTCCGATGCTTTCCAGTAGTAATAAGAGCCATAGACGTATGAGAGCCAAAGGTTTTCTCTCTAAGAGTTTCCTCTTGCTTACTCTTAGCCACAAGATTATGTAGCTGCAAATTTTCAATAATCGCTTGAGTAGTAATAAAAGCTCTCCAAGATGCAGGGAGAGATGCTAATAAAAGCATAGACTGTAGCTGCTCCGGGATGGTTAGTCCAAATATAAGGACTTCATCAAGTATAACCTGCCAAGTTTCTAAGAACTTGGAGGATGACTGACCTTCTCACATGGTAGTGTTAACCAATTTCCTGATCACGAACCTTGGTAAACAAGATTAGTATGCTCATATCTTTTCTCGAAGAATTTACAAATAGCATGAGCACATTTGAGCCTGTCGATCTTGGCAATGAAGAATTAAGTCCATCTTTGCACTAGTATTATTGGTTTGCCACGCATTATAGGCATCAACGGTGCTAGTAGACACCTTCAATTTGGGTTTGGTCAGGTTGTACCTCTTCTCCTAACGTTATGTCCCAAAGTTGAAGTTGCTGGAGATATAGCTCCATTCTCATCTTCCATACTTGATAATTAGTGCCATTAAGCTTGTCGATAACATAACGGGCTTTGTAGGTAGCTGTAGTAGCGGATGTAGAAGCAAGCTCAACAATCTTGCAAGGTTCTGGATTCCTTGAAGATGACTTAAGAGGATAGGCTTTGAGTAGGAAGATAGGCTCGAGACACTTAAAGCTTCAATACTCTGATACCATGGGAAAACTTAATCACTTAGGCACTTAACTATGCTCAATTAACTCACTAATAAGACACACACACACACACAGAGAAAGATTTTTTACCATCTATGTGAGACCGAAGTTGGCCTATGAGACAAATCGAGTATACATGTGTGTATGTCCTCTGTGGGAAAAGACAAAACAATCTAAACTGGTACAAAGTAGGATAAGGATAAAAATCTCTCTCTCTCTCTCTCTCTCTCTCTCTCTCTCTCTCTCTCTCTCTCTCTCTCTCATTTTTGCTTAGTTCACATCGACTAGTCTAGGATCCTCAAACCGGCCCGTAGGGCAGTAGGTGTTGGCTTTCACACGAAATTCTTCACTTTAGACACACACACAGAGCACTTTGCAAAGGAGACCTGTAACGGGAATTAACACTTAATCACACACACGGCTCGGAAGCTAGAATGCTCCGAGCAGACGCCGACAACCTGTAGGCCCCAAAATTGGCACCCCTTTCGGTATTTCTTTATTCTTAGGAGGGTAAAGTACAAAGAAGAGTCCTGGGAATCCTTTGACTGTATCCCACTAGATACCGCCTGTTTTGGCCAAATTTCGGCAACATAACAGCCCCTAAACTTGCGCGAAACCAATTCCCCTGCTGGAACTCGCTTCTAATGGCGTATACCCTCTGATTCCTGCCCAAAAACAGTAAATTCAGCACGCTGTATTTACTGGTTTTTGCCCTGTTTTCAGCCCCAAACAGTCCCCTAACTGTCCTCTGCCAGTGGGGCACGATTCCCAAAGGTTCTGGCGTCCGTATGGCTGAAAAACAGTAAAATTACAGCGCATACACAGCGCTGATTTTGCACCTGTATGGTGAGGTTATGACCCTCACCAGTGCCTGCCTTGGAGTAGCAGCTAGCTACCCCTGTTCCTGCTCAAGGAGGCTCTTGCCTCAGCACAAAAGCATGAACCCACACAGTTGTACATCAATCAAATGAGGAGCCCTCTTGTGGGGCATCACATAACTGCACGTAGGAGAGAGAGAGAGCAGTGTGTAGTGTGCAGGGCATCACTCCTAGCACCACACTGTACATGAGAGGGAAAGGAAGCACTCCATAGCTCTTAACCTGACAAAAGCTGAAATGAGGCCTCTCCCAGCTTAAAAATCAGCGCCCATTTTTCTGCAAGGGGAAAGTTCATGAAAAATCGACACTTGGCGCATTTACAAGCATTTGCCCGTTTCGGGTTCGCCGCTTAAAAATATCTTGACCGGTTGCCCAGTTGACTTCGCGGCAGAGTTGTAAAATGTTCCCCTAGTCATACCGGAGGTAATGACGCGAACACATTTCATGGCCCAAAATAGCAGTTCCCTAAATTTTAGGAGATGCTTCCGTTGGGCTCCCACTGGTCTTCTGACCATCTATCCTCATTGGGACCGCATCCAAAAGTGCAACGTGGCCCAACTGTCGGATACTTTTTGTTGGTAGTCCCACCTTGACTTTACGCCTTAATTGAGTTCACTTCCTAGTATCCACCAACTTGCTAAGAGTGACGGGGGGACCTATATGATCTTGCTCTGAGCCTAGACATCCTCTTACCATACGAATTCCAGTGCCGACCACTACCCATCTGCGGGTGAAACTACCGTTCACATTGGCCATGCAATGCCCGACCGTTTGCTACTTCAAGAAGAGGGTCTCAAAAACAAAAAAAAACCCCTTGGAAAGAAACCAACAACTAAAGTTAGCAGTTGCCACGTCCTCGTGACATAGTTAACAGTAGCCACATCCCCGTGACAGATCCCATAGTATATATCTTTGTTTTGTTTTGTTATGTTGTTATTTTGTTACTCTGACTCTGTATTAGATCCACCACATTGTAACTTTCTGGTCTCATAGGTCACTTTGGCCTTTTGAAGACGTTAATATAACATTTCATTTCATTTCATTTCTCTCTGGCTATATCTACTTGAGTTACACAGATATAGAGACACTTTACTGGGAAGAGATAGAGAGAGACAGTCCCAGAGACAGATTACAGATTTCTTTTCGCTAGCTTTGGGACAGCCAGAGGAGCAGTCATCATTGCAGAGCTCGGCCCACACTCATTCGACCACTACCGGCACTCTCATCGACCGAGCACTGGAGCTACGGAGATCTAGACGGCCACGATTGAGGAGAGGGGCTACACAGCATCGACGGAGACTACAGCAGAGGATTCGAGCCATACTCTCTCGATATCCAGAGTGCGGATGAGGATGGATTCTAGTAGTAGTATCTAGTTCTTTTGTACCCAGACATGGTATTAGATTTACCATTTTGTAACAAATTGGTCTCATAGGTCGTTTTGGCCTTTTGAAGACGTTAATATAACATTTCATTTCATTTCATTTCATGTCATAGGACCTATGGGACCACACTGAAGATGGCTACTTGGAATTGTAATGGATCTATGAGGTTGGACGTTGGTGCCTTTGAGGACAGTTTCAGAGACACGGACATTGTTTTCTTCTCAGAGACGCATCAGGCCCCCGGACATCTTATGCCACATGTGGTGGGATACAAATGGGAGACAGCCCACAGGACAGTCGCGAGATCTGAGCATGGGAGTAGAGGTTCAAGAGGAGTAGCAGTGCTATTTAGGGAGGAGTTACAACCACTATTACATATTGTACGGAGAGATGATCATGCTAGATACACGTGGGTGAGGCTAAGAGCTGACACAGGCCGATTTCTATACATTGCCATATTTTACTTCCCCCCCAGTATGTCAGTATATGCTGCATCTAGAGGACAGTCGCCTTTCTCTATACTAGGTAATGATATATGGGAGTTTTCTAGGGATGGTGATATCATCCTCCTAGGGGACTTCAATGCCCGAACAGGCAACTCTCAGACATCTTCTACGACACTTCAGATGAGATGCTTAGAGAGCTGGATGTGGGTGAGTTGGGGCTTGACAGATCCTCACATGACAGAGAGCAGACGGAGTATGGGAGATACCTCACGGAGATGACGACTGCACATGGGTTAGCCATACTTAATGGTTTACAGCAATTTCCTGGAGCAGCCGGTTTCACATGCTTTCCACACACACAAGGCCAGTACAGTGGACTATGTTATGGCATAGCCGAGCTTTATTCCTTGTATTCAGAATTTCATAGTGAGAACCTTTTCTGTTTCATTTCAGTATAGTACAACACGGACATTAGGAGGTAGGTCACATACCCGTTATACATTTACACCAGAGACTGACTTAGTTTATACAGAGGAGATCTATAGCCGTCTATGCACAGCTTGTCCTAGCCTCTCAGTGGAGGAGTGCACCACTTTACTGACTGAGACACTGCATGGTGCAGCATCAGAGGCATACCCACACACTCAGCCTGGTCGGAGGCGATATTCTGGGAGCATGCCCCAAAATAGTTGGTATGATGAGGAGTGCAGAGAGATGAGAGCCCAGCTTCAGAGGATCTTCTTTTAGGAGTCATCACTTACAGACAATCTCGGATTGCTTCCCGACGCCTTGTGCGACAGAAGAAACGAGTTACTTGGCCCAGATGGAGCGAGACTTGTTTCAGTTGTTCTTGAGTAGAGACTCGGGAGAGGCATGGCGATTCTTTCATGAGCACTCCCCTCCCCCAGTGATTACTTCTCCTGATGTGTGGGGCTAGTATGCCTCATCGTTATATACGGTTTTTGGACAGGACCCCCCTTCCAAATCCTACAAAGCCATGCCCACCTACCAACACCTTCTTTACCACTGAGATGGTAAAGAGAGCCATCGACGGGATGAGGACCAACAGGGCATATGATCATGATGGTCTAGTAGCAGAGCACTTTACACATGCCAGAGATATGTTGGTAGAGGTTCTTGTAGTGTTGTTCAATCGTGCCATGTGTGAGGACTTGGAGATCGTCTACTATTGTGCCTATCTTCAAAGCAGGTGATCCTACAGAAACTTGGAGATTGTCTACTAATGTGCCTATCTTCAAAGCAGGTGATCCTACAGAGCCTAGGAATTACCGCACTATTATGGTTGGGCACACATTGGCACGGTTGTATGCATCCATTCTTGAGCAGCAGTTGAGTAATTGGGCAGAGGGTGAGGGTGTACGAGCAAAGGGCCAAGCCGGTTCCAGGACGGGTTTCTCCACTCTTGATCATATTCTGACACTCAGAGCCATCATTGAGGAGGGCAGGTCACACGGGAGACGGATTTATTGTAGCTTTGTGGATTTCCGCAAAGCATTTGACATGGTACCGAGAGCTCGATTGATGCGCAGACTGCAGGAGATGGGGGTGCCCATAGTGTTGATTTGGGGGATTATGGCTCTATACAATTATGGCTCTATACAGATCAGTGATGGGACATGTACGCACTCTGAGGGGATATCTGATTCAGTTCACTCCACCATTGGGGTGAAACAGTGTTGCCCATTGTCTCCTACTCTGTTTGGTATGTATGTTGATGAGGTGTCTAATTACATTGACAAAGAGGGTGATAGAGGTACCCAGCTGGCAAGGACGTGGATCTCATTGTTGTTATATGCTGATGATATTGTGTTGATCTCTGACTCGCCAGAGGGTATGCAGCGACAGTTGGATGCATTACACAAATTTGTAGAGGATAGTGGATTGTCTGTAAACCTTGGTAAAACTTTTACCAAGGTTATGGTGTTTAACACCACACTACAGTGGATCAAAAGATCAGCACCGACTTTCACATATGTCAAGAGATTGTAGAGTATATAGATGCATACACTTACCTTGGGGTTGTCTTCACTGGGCCGAGGTTTTCTTTATGGAGAGCAGCAGAGACTAGACTGACTAGAGCTTTTGCGGCCTTGGGAGGCTTGGAGAGGATGTGTTCGCAGGTTCAGTTCTAGGAACCTCGGACAAAGTTATGGCTCTTCGATACCTTAGTAGCCTCAGCTATGTTGTATGGGGTGCAGACATGGGGACCTTCTGTAGGTCAGGATGGTTGGAGACATACGGAGAGGCCCTTGGTATCTATGATCTCTCGACTGATCAAAGCCAAGGCCTGCGTACCCCACGCTATCATTCGAGCAGAGCTAGTTACCCCTCCTATGGAGATTGAGGCGCTTACCAGATCAGTCTCCTTTGTGCACAGCTTGTGGGATACTACTAGAGACAGATATGCTAGATTGGCCCTTGAGTCTTCCAGACAGTTAGCTCTTCAGGGGGACACTTCATGATGGTATGCACAAATGACATCATGGTTTCAGATGCATGGTTTCACCTTGGATAGGCTGCCCCCTTTCCAGTACTCTCTTCAGGCACCCTCGATGTCTCTTACACGGGTGGAGATTACTAGACTCATTCGTCAGGACCTGATCCAGCTGGATACCAAGAGGACATGGATAGAGCCGCCACAGGAGTTGGGCACGAAGATGGCTCTCTATAGAGAGCATCTCCTCCACCTCACAGGAGATGGGTTTGTGATTCGACCCAACTACATGGACATACATATGTCTCATGGTTTGCGGTGTGCCATTGGTCAGATACGCACATCCTCACATCAGTTGGAGATTGAGACTGGTAGATTTAGAGCGATACCAGCAGACAGCAAGGTATGCCACTTATGCCAGTTAGAGCCAGAGACAGATCTACATTACATATGTCATTGTGCAGTGTACTATGAGATACGGGGCCGTTTCCATTGCTTATTCAGAGAGGGTTTCGGTCCTTTCTCTAGGGTCATGAGTTATGAGGATTAGAGATGTCTTGGGCTATATCTACTTAAGTTACACAGATATAGAGACACTTTACTAGGGAGAGATAGAGAGAGACGGTCCCAGAGACAGATTACAGATTTCTTTTCACTAGATAAGTGACGGCCAGAGGAGCAGTCATCATTGCAGAGCTCGGCCCACACTCATTCGGCCACTACCGACACTCTCATTGACCGAGCACTGGAGCTACGGAGATCCAGACGGCCACGATTGACGAGAGTGGCTACATAGCATCGGCAGAGACTACAACAGAGGATTCGAGCCATACTCTCTCTATATCCAGAGTGCAGATGAGGATGGATTCTAGTAGTAGTATCTAGTTCTTTTGTACCCAGACATGGTAATAGATTCACCATTTTGTAACAGATTGGTCTCGTAGGTCATTTTGGCCTTTTGAAGACGTTCATATAACATTTCATTTCTCTCTCTCTCTCTCTCTCTCTCTCTCTCTCTCTCTCTCTCTCTCTCTCTCTCTCTCTCTCTCTCTCTCTCTCTCTCTCTCTCTCTCTCTCTCTCTCTCTCTCCCCTGACACGCGCATCTGCTGCCTGGCCTGCTGACGCGCGCGCAGGTCAGGCCCTTCTCCCTCAGGCGCAGGCCAATGCCTATTGCTCGCGCGCAGGCTGTCTCATTTTCAATAGTAGAGCATCCCTCTCTTCATGTATGAGTGAGGCCGTCAATCTGCGAGTCTCAAGAAGTGGCCTATCAGTACGATCATCACCAATACGCACAATGGCGAACACGAAAGAAAAACTAGCTACTCCACCCAAAACAAAAACAGGTACAGGTACAACTACAGGTACAGGGACAAGTACAGGTACAGGGAAAAACACAGGTACGATCACAAGAATGGACGGTCCGGTTGTATGCTCTATGCAAGACATATGGGGTCTCATTACATCTATGCAAGAAATGATGATGAGGCAGAGTGAGGACATTAAGAAACTTGCTCTCAAAACCCAGGAGTTAGAGCACACAATCAAGATGCAGGACCTGAAAATCACGCAACAAGAAGAGAAATTTCAAGCATTACAAGACACTTTAAACAAGTAGGTAACTACCCAAGAGGAGAATCTTGCAAATGTATGCGACACACAACAAAATGTACTTGGGCATGCAAACTCATGGGCAAATGTAGTAAGGAATGGCCATGCAAATTCACATGCTATATCACATGCGACAGATAGGTATGTAAATGTGGATGAGACAGAATACCATGAACGCGAGAAACGCAATATGAACATTGTGATTCGTGGCGTACCCGAATTTGACAATGAAAAAGTGCTCACATTGAACACGGATTAACAGATATCATCACAGACAAGTTTGGAATGCAAGACGTGGTCGTATACGGGGCACACCGTGTGGGCAAAAAAAGAGCCGAGGGCAATCATGCGATTGTATGCACATTGTTAGATGCGCGCAAACGAGCCATCATCCTTGAGAATGCACGGATTTTCTTGAAAGATAGCACAATCTACATTAATGAGGACAGAACGCCCATGCAACAAAAAGAACGGAGACAGGCATATGAAGAACGCATAAAGAAGAACGCATCCCCTAATTCGGGGACATCACAAGAGGCATGACAGGTAGGGACCCATGGGATCACAGATATACACGTAACAAGTTGGAATTGTCGGGGTTTCCCCTGGCACAAAGGAGATGGTCTGCAAGAAGTTTTGCCTAAAGCAGATGTACTTTTTTTGCTTGAAACATGGGAACATGATGCATGCCGTATCCCTTGCATTGAGGGATATATGACACAATCCATATGGATGCCAAGTATGAAAATGAGGGGTCAAGGCTGGGTTGCAGTGATGTACAAGGAGGAATTGCACAAGGTGATCAAAATAAGCAAGGTTGATGAATATAAAAGATATATCTGGATCAAAATTGAGACAAAGGATAAGCCAATATTCCTTGTTGGATGCTACATACCCAATAGAGAGTCTTCATTCTATAATGCCTTCAAAATAGACAAAGGAGATCCTTTTGGAGAATTGTATGCAGATATTGAAACCTACACACAAGAGGGCATAGTCATGCTTATGGGAGACTTGAATGCTCGTATAGCACACACTCAAATGCAAGTTGTGGATTTCACACTACATCCTGCCAATAAGGAGGGATATGACAACCCCCAATCCTATGTGGGAGAGGTGCTCTCATGACCAAATAACAAATCCACAAGGATCAGCCTTGATTAGCATGATGAACTCCATGCAAATGTTAGTCATAAATGGATCGCGGAAATTTGCAAACTCGGGTAAATACACAGCCAATAAAGGGATGAGCACCATTGACTACATGTTGGTTAGTTACGATGGATCACACATAATACATGATTTTGCGGTGGGAGAACGATCCCCAAACTCGGACCACATACCCATTCACGTATGGTTACGAGTGCCCACACAAAGGAAGGAAAAGATAGCAGCAGAGCCGACTTGGTCATACAAAATGCAAATAGAAAAGAAAAAGGAATATGCGACTTTTCTTGATAGCATACTCATGATACATGACATACCCTGCAATGTTGAAGACACGTGGCTAATTTTCAAACAAGAAATGATCACAACCGTTGAAGTTGTAATGGGTAGAGCTCGCAAACAGAAGAAAGATGCAAAAGGCATGCCACATAATTCATGGTTTGATGAAGAATGTAAGGCAGCCAAACACAGGTTGAGAATGACACTCAAGTCAGAGGAGGAATGGACACCTTTAGGCAAAGAATATAATGCACTCCTACGAAAGAAAAGAAGAAGATACGAGCTGGAAAAAGAACAAAAAGAGATCAAGCATTTCAAAGAGAACCCGAAAGGGGCATGGCGGAAAATGAAAGGGAAACGACAGGATATCATGGGAGACATCAACCAAGAAGACATGTATGCTTATGTGGAACAACTTTATGTACACAAAGATGCTAAGGAAATGATTGGAAATCAACCCGAGTTGCAAACGAAAGAACCCTTGACTATGAAGGCAACTCTAAAAGGTATACAAAAGCTTGAGAATGGGAAAGCACTAGACACCAATAACATGAGCTCGGAAATGCTGAAATGGTCAGGCAAGGTGGCTAAGGAATGGATCCATAGACTCCTAAATCAAGCAGCCACGCAAGATCTACCCACAGATTGGCAAGAAACCTGGATTAAGGCCTTATTCAAAAGTGGGGACAGAAATCAGCCAGAAAACTATCGCACTATTATGGTTGGTTCATGCATGGCAAAACTCTTGGGTAGCATTTTGGAAAAAGAGATCAGTGTATGGGCTGAATGTAAAGACAAACCTGCAATTGGTCAAGCAGGATTTAGATGTCAATACAGCACTATAGATCACCTCATGTCGCTCAGAGTATTGATGGAAGAAAGCCGCAAAACTTTGTATTGTTGTTTTGTGGACTTCAAAAAAGCGTTCGACACAGTTTGCAGAGATGGTTTCTGGAAAAGAATGGAAAACATTGGAGTACCGATACACCTTAGAGCGGCGGTGGCTCGTCTCTACAAAAAGGTGAGATGCATGTTGAAAATGCAAACGGGTTTCTCCCAAGAGTTCGAAAGTAACATGGGAGTGAAACAAGGCTGCCCTCTGTCCCCAACACTTTTTGGATTACGCATAGATCAACTTGAGGACTTCATACAACAAGCACTCGCACAAGAAGAAGATAGACCAAGTATTGGAGCTTTCATACTTTGGCTTCTCATATATGCCGATGATGTAGTCCTTTTTGCATATAACCTCAGGTCATTACAAAGATCAATGGATGCCGGGCATGCTTTCTGTGAAGCTACGGGCTTAGCTGTCAATGTGGAAAAGACGAAGAGTATGTCCATAAGAACACACAAAATAGAAAATCAGCCCAAGGTGATGTACCTAGACCAAGCAATCGAAGTGGTGGATAGTTTTAAATATTTGGGAGTGGATATTCCTTCCAATCATGCATGGGGAAGTTGTGTAAGAAGCAGACTTGATACGGGCAAGCCCAAATACTACCAATTTGAGAATATGTGTACACAAAGCAATATCCGAAGATGGGAGATCAAGCAATGGTATTTGAAACATGCGTAGTACAGACCATACTATACGGGGTGGAAGTTTGGGGTGCTAGCATATCGGCCAGTACATGGAACGAAATAGAAAAGAAGTTCTTATGTAGACATCTTGGGGTCAAAACGACGACACCATACTCCGTGATGATGTTGGAAACAGGCAACAGGCCATTAGAAATGAAAGCATTGCAGAGAATGTACAAATACATTATGAAAGTGAAGAAGATGTCTCCCAATAGAATACCACAAGTGGCATGGGGAGTCGGTTGTGCACCACAAAAAACCAACAAGAGCAAAATCCTCTCCTCAAGTCTGGTACAAGACATCAAGAGATGGTTTGCAAGATGGAATGTGGAAGCATATGTAGACATGCCTATCGAAGAAGGAAAAGAAGGAGATTATATGCTGAATGTTGAGCTGACAGCGCTAGACAGTCTCCACAACAAATGGAAGACGGCTACACACAGATCTAAATTTGAATACTGCTGCAAACATGTACACACAAAGTATTGGGAGGCATACAAAATGTCAGAAACACAAGTTCACATAAGAACTCCTATGTGTCACCGAGCAGGAAGAGCCATCACTATGATGCGTATCAGAGCTCACAGGCTGAAAGTAGAGACAGGAGGATGGCTGAAAATTGATGCAAGCCAAAGAGAATGCACCTAATGCAGTTTACAAAAGATTGAGGATGAGACACATGTGACTCTAGAATGCCCCGCATACACCGACATACGCGCTGATTTTCAGCAGCTTACAAGGGGATGCACTACTCTTGAGGAATTGCTCTCTAAATCCGACCCATCTCCTACAACTCTAGGCATATACCTAGCCAGTATTCTAGAACGTCACACACTACTCATGGAAAAGGCAAAGGGTGCTACACACCACACACCCCCGCAAGGGGAGTTTGCTTAGAGTTTTCGAGGGTCCCATGGGTGATTTTGGCCCCCCGAGGACGTAAATATCAAATCAAAGCAAATCTCTCTCTCTCTCTCTCTCTCTCTCTCTCTCTCTCTCTCTCTCTCTCTCTCTCTCTCTCTCTCTCTCTCTCTCTCTCTCTCTGTGTTCTTGGTTCTTGGCGAGGGCAAGCAGGTCTTTGGCGAGCAGGTTCTTGGCGATCTGGCTGAGGAATCTGAGGCGAGGGCGAGGGCGAGGAGGTTGGGGCGAGGGCGAGAAGGTTGGGGCGAGGGCGAGCTGGCTGAGGCGAGGGCGAGCAGGTTCTTGGCGAGCAGGAATCTGAGGCGAGGACGAGCACGTTGGCAAGGGCGAACTGGCTGAGGCGAGGGCGAGCTGTCGTGCTCAAACCTGCTGGATGAGGGACGAGAGGCGAGCTCTCTCTCTGCTGGACGAGAGTCTTGGGCGAGGGCGAACTGCTGATCTTGGACGAGAGACGAGCTCGACTGGGCGAGGGGCGAGCTGCTGGTCGAAAGATGAAGGGCGAGCTTCTAGACCTGGTCAAGGGCGAGCTGCTAAGCCTGGGTAAGCTGCTGGTCCTGTGTCAAGAGGTCGAGCTCCTGGGTCGAGGACGAGGAGCCTACAAAGGGCGAGGACGAGTTGCCTGCCAAGGGCGAGGGTGAGGGTCTTGACCTCTAAAGGACGAGGGCAAGCTGCCTGCCAAGGGCGAGAGCGAGCTGCCTACCAAGGGCGAGGGAGAGAAGAGCCAAGGGCGACGAGAGAGACCAGCCTGCCAGGGCTAGGGCGAGGACTTTGGTGACGAAGGCGAGGCCAACCAGGGGGGAGGCGAGACCTCTGCTGGTGAGTCTTTGTTCTTCTCTCTCAGATGGACCAACCAGCCGAGGATGGTGATGCAAGTGGCTTCACCACCCCACAAAAAATGAAAGCGACTTTCAAGCAGAGGAGCAGAGATAGTATACTCTCGCCAAGCTCACTGAGGGCAGGGAAAACCGTCAAAGTCCAAGATGATTTAATGATGGAGAGGGTTCAAGTAATGATTAAATCTGAGCTCAGCTTTATGAGAGATGACATCAGGAAAGAGATGTACGCAAATGCAGATAGTTATAAGAATTCTATGTATGCAGATATGAGGAAAGAATTAGATAAAGCGATGCTTGATAGGCATGATGAGATGTATCTATCTGTGAAAGGGGAGATGCAGGCTCTAATGCGGGTAGAAGTGAATGTAATGGAATGTATTATGCAGAAAAAGTTGGATGAGGCAATTGCAAGCTTTGAATCTTGGAAAACCAATGTGGAAAAGTGCATGAAGGAAAAAGATGCAGTGATTGAAGAGCTTAAAGGGAAACTTGCAGCTTGCAAAATTATGCCCAAAACGGAAGGGGGAAATCAGCCCTCGATGTTAAAGGAGCTCGAAGATATTAAGGAGAAGGTGAAAACTCTACACGAAGGGGAAGAACAAAACTCGAAAGAGGCTTCCTCATGGGCGGAGCGCCTTTTTAAAACACAGGAGAAAGTTGACGAAGCAGAAAAATGGATTGAAGGTGCAAAGAAAGGGAAGGCCCGGATGCCAGAAGCCGCACAGACTTCTACCATCATCAATATGACCATTGAGGAGGACTAGAGCCCTCCATGTGCGTATTACTGGTATCAAAGACACCGAAAATGTAGAAGACGAAGTGAAGGAACTCTTGCAGCGCATGGGCATCCCGGAACCTATGCACACAGGTGCTTGGAGAGTAGGAAAGAAAGGAGTGGATGAGAAGGGAAACGTCAAAGAGAAAGCACTTATTTTGCGTTTCCCGACTTTGGAAACAAGGAAGGAATTCCTGAAGAAGAGACCGGCACTTAAGAAAACTGGAATATTTATGGGGGATGACCTTACTTTAGCACAAATAGCACATATGCAAGAGTTGATGCCAGAGATCAAGGCAGCAAGGGAGAAGGGAAAAATTGCCTTTTATAGAGGAGGGAAAGTAGTGGTTTTGGAAAAACGCACAGCATGACGGTGCGAGACATATGGGACCACACTCCGGATGGCGGCATGGAATTGTAATGGATCATATAGGCTGGATGTGGGTGCCTTTGAGGATAGCCTCAGAGATAGAGACATTGTGTTTTACTCAGAGACACATCAAAAATCTGGACAGTTGATGCCAAGTGTGACTGGTTATTTATGTGAGACAGCTTGTCGGCCAGACGCTAGATCCCAGCATGGGAGTCGAGGTTCAGGAGGGGTAGCAGTTTTATTCAAGGAGGAGTTGCAGCCGCTATTACAGATTGTCCGGAGAGATGACCAGGCAAGATACATGTGGGTGAGACTGAGAGCTGAGACAGGCAGATTCTTATACGTTGCTATATGTTACTTTCCCCCTAGCACATCAATCTATACCTCACCTAGAGGGCAATCCCCTTTCTCTATACTTGATGATGACATATGGGAGTTCTCTAGAGATGGAGATATCATTCTCTTGGGAGACTTTAATGCCAGGACGGGCAACTCCCAAACGGTATTTTATGATACCTCGGAGGAGATGCTTAGAGAGATGGATATATCGGAGATGGGGCTTGACAGACACTCACAGGATAGAGAGCACACAGAGTATGGGAGATATCTCATAGAGATGGCGACTACGCATGGTCTGGCCATACTTAATGGTCTAGAGATTTTTCCTTCGTCTGGGGGATTCACATGCTTTCCACACAGACATGGGGCCAATACAGTAGACTATGTCATGACTTCACCGAGCTTCATCTCTAATATTCAGGATTTCAGTGTGGGCCCTAGACCTGTTGGAGTAGCAGTGGACCATGCTCTCCTGACTTTTTCAGTCTCTTTCCAGTATAGTGTCTCTCAGACACCACGAAGGATTGCACACACACGGTATACTTTTACACCAGAGACGGATTCAGTTTATGTGGAAGAGATTTACAGACGAATGTGGGCAGCCGCGCCTGTATATACAGTGGAGGAGATCACCACTTTATTGACGGAGATCTTGCATGGGGCAGCAGCAGAGGCATACCCACACACTCAACCAGATCAGAGAAGACGTTCTGGGAACATGCCTCAGAATAGTTGGTATGATGAGGAATGCAGAGAGATGAGAGTTCAGATTCAGAGCGAGCTTATACTTGGAGTCATTACATATCGACAGTCTCGGATTGCTCTTCGGCGTTTAGTGCGACGGAAGAAGCGGGCCTTTTTAGCCCAGATGGAACGTGATTTGTATCAACTCTTTTTGAGTCGAGATTCAGGTGAGGCCTGGCGTCTCTTCCGTGAGCACTTACCTCCTCCAGTGATTACCTCTCCCGAGACTTGGGGTCAGTATGCAGCATCATTATATACAGTACCCGGGCAACCACCATTACCATACCCTCTAGAGCCATGTCCAGCCACTAGTACCTTCTTTACCACTGAGATGGTGAAAAACGCCATTGACAGGATGAGGACTAGGAGAGCATATGATCATGATGGTTTGGTGGCAGAGCACTTCATACATGCTAGAGATTTATTGTCAGAGGTTCTTGCACGGTTGTTTAACCGTGTCATGTGTGAGGGACTACCCGAGTCCTCGAGATTATCTACTATTGTACCTCTCTTCAAGGCAGGGGACCCCACAGTGCCAGGGAACTACCGTACTATTATGATAGGGCACACATTGGCACGGTTGTATGCATCCATTCTTGAACAGCAACTGAGTAAATGGGCAGAAAATGAGGGCATACGAGCAGCTGGACAAGCTGGATTCAGGAGGGGTTTCTCCACTTTGGACCATATTCTTACACTCAGAGCCATTATTGAGGAGGGTCGGGCTCATGGGAGACGGATGTATTGCTGCTTTGTGGACTTCCGCAAAGCATTTGACACAGTGCCGAGGGCCAGATTGATGCACAGGCTACTGAAGTTGGGAGTACCCACAGAGATCATATGGGGGATCATGGCTTTATACGGCTCAGTGACTGGCCAGGTACGCACTCCTGAGGGGATTTTTGACATTGTTCATTCCACTATTGGAGTGAAACAGGGGTGTCCTTTGTCCCCTACACTTTTTGGTATGTATGTAGATGAGGTCTCTGACTACATTGACAGAGAGGGTGACAGAGGCGCTCAGCTAGCAGGGACATGGATCCCTTTATTATTATACGCTGATGATATTGTGTTGATATCAGAGTCGCCAGAGGGCATGCAGAGACATTTGGATGCATTGCACAACTTTGCAGAGGATAGTGGACTGTCTGTGAACCTTGGTAAAACCAAGGTTATGGTGTTTAACACCACACCACAGTGGGTCAAGAGATCGGCACCTACATTCGTATATGGTCAAGACACTGTGGAGTACACAGATGAATATACATATCTGGGGGTGGTATTCACGGGACCGAGGTTTACTCTGAGGAGAGCAGCAAAGACTAGACTGTCCAGAGCCAATGCGGCATTGGGAGGGCTAGAGAGGATGTGTTCGCAGGTTCAGTTTCAAGAACCACGAACAAAGTTATGGCTCTTTGATACTTTGGTTGCTTCAGCTATGCTTTATGGGGTCCAAGTGTGGGGACCATCTGTGAATCATGACAGTTGGAGGAACATGGAGAGACCCTTGGTATTTATGATATCCCGGATGATTAGAGCCAAGGCCTCCGTACCACATGCGATTATTCGAGCGGAGGTAGCTGCCCCTCCTATAGAGATTGAGGCTCTTACCAGATCAATGTCCTTTATGCACAATCTATGGGATACACATAGAGGCAGATATACCAGATTGGCTCTTGAGTCCTCTAGACAGTTAGCGATGCAGGGAGATGCATCATGTTGGTATGCGCAGATGACCTCATGGTTTCAAAGACATGGTCTCAGCATGGATAGATTGCCTCCCTTTCAGTATTCCCTGGATGCACCCTCCCTACCAGTCACACGGACGGAGATCACTAGACTCATTCGGCAGGATCTTATACAGTTGGACACCAGAAGGACATGGGTAGAGCCGATGCAAGAGTTGGGCACCAAGATGGCTTTCTACAAAGAGCACCTTCTCCAACTTTCGGGAGATGGGTTTGTGACTCGTCCAAGCTACATGGACACTCATTTGTCTCATGGCCTGCGATGTGCTGTTGGTCAGATTCGCACATCCTCACACCCGCTGGAGACTGAGACGGGTAGATTCAAAGGGATACCGCCGGAGTCTAGGATATGTCAACTATGCGGTAGAGAGCCAGAGACAGAGCTACACTACATATGCCACTGCACTGCGTATTATGAGATACGAGGGCGCTTCCATTGCTTATTCAGGGAGGGTCTTGGACCCCTAGATAGAGTCATGAGGTATCAGGATCAGAGATGCCTTGGCCTATATCTACTTGAGCTACACCGACATAGAGATAGTCTGTTGAGGAGACATGGAGTACGACAGTCGCAAAGACAGATCACAGACTTCTTTGGATCGAGGGAGCCAAGAGACCAACCACCAGCACAGGGTTGTACCCGCATTCATACGAGAGGCACCCTCATTGACAGGGCGATTGAGCTTGGGAGATCGAGACGACCACGACCGAGACACAGGAGCACACTACATCGACGGAGACTCCAGCAGAGGATCAGAGGCATTCTAGCACGACACCCAGATTGTCATTGAGGGCCTATTCTACATTTTCAGATTTCACATTTCACACTTCATTTTCAGTTTTCATTTTTACTTTCAGTACTTTTTGTACTTGTACTTCAGACATTGTATTAGATTCACCACTTTGTATCTGATGGTCTCATAGGTCATTTTGGCCTTTTGAAGACGTTCATATATCATTTCATTTCTCTCTCTCATTCATTGTGTCACATTAGCCCTCATTCACTACTCCCATCCCTCCCCTGCTCATATCATATGCAGTTCCCTTTTCAGTACCTTTTTGGCCTTCTAAATACGTTAATATACCATCTGATTTCATTCTTTTCTCTCTCTTTGGGTAGAGGCGAGCTCAGACCTTTGTGGATCTTGCTGCAGTACTCCAGGGGCTCTTCATACCATACCCACCATGAACCGTGTATTACACCCTGATTGTGGTACCAGATGAAGCTAGATTATACTTTGCACATGGCATGATTGTACTACCCTCAGCATATAGGATCTGCATTTATCCCTAGTGATAGAGCTCCATCCCCTCCCCTCATGTAACACCTCCCACTCCCAATCACCACATATTACAGGCTTTGTACCATTTCTTTTTGTATCTTTGGTCCTTCTCATAGATAGACATAGTCCATGTACTTCGATTTGTCTCATAGGCTGACTACGGCCTCTAACAGACGTAAAAAATCTTCCTTTCTTTATTTCTCTCGGCTTGCTCCCATGTTCTCCTCTACTCTGCTCTAGCCATGCCGTGTCAGCAGCTTCACAAAGTTCCTTCTTGTTGGCAGATGGTTCTGTAGGATGCACCAAAGTGGAGAACTTGGAAAGACTAAAAGGCTAAAAATGCACAATGAGGATCCATAATTTTCGTTTAGGCCGTGAATGTCCTAAAAGGGATTTTAAGCTTGGCAATGAGGCATAACCTCTTTTTTGCACTAGAAATAGGAGGTTCTATCCTCACTGTGATCATTTGGTGTCATAGGTATGATTGCCACGTGGGTCAAGGCTGATTTATCTGGTGCTTGTCAGGATTGGTCTAGAAAAGACAATGAGAGGCTATGCTGGCGAGGGCAATGTCCCTAGGGAGTCACCTTGCTGTTAGTGATCAAGACGCTCAATGCATCCTAGCCTACCATGATACAATTATCTTTAGCACTGGTATTCACCTAGTAAACTGGCATAATGCATAAGCTAAATGGTGGTTGATAGTGCTCTTAGAACGATGGTGCTCTTAGAACGATTGGTACAGAAAGTCTTGCAAGTTCTGCAAAACAACAAAGCCTCTTGTAGGCAAAGAAGCAAAAATAAGGGCATCAGATGCAAGCTTGTTGTCTTCAATATAAATGCACAGAAAAATCTGCAATTTGCAACCAAAAATTTGACTCGATGGTTGATATTGGAAAAATCACCAACAATGCTCCCAACTCTTTCATTAAACCTGACAGTAAGTCCAACAATCAGTTTCCAACTCTAACCCAAGCAATTGAGTCTTGTAGGTTCCCTATCCCCAATCTGCTGCAAGAAACTGATGTCCAAATTGTACTTCAACTAAGGATGCTACATGCATCAAATCTTACTACACTAATGGATAGTGCCTAGCGTAATGGTGATGAAATTCTCATTTGAATCAACAAGGACATCTTCCTAGAGGTGTTGTGTCGTGAATACACATGCTTGTTTGCGAGCATACACTCAGCAGGCCCGTTATACATATAAAGAATGTGTAATTTTCCCAGCAAGGTAGCACTACATTTGTTGAATAATTTGTACGTGAAGCACCATGTTTTTTGGTTGTGTTTGTAACTCAACTTCATGATTGTTTGCCACTGCCTTTCAACCAAACAGAGCAGACTAGCCCCTACAGTACTTTCTTTGCTAATAAGAATGGCTTATTCTTTCAATATCTATTTGTACTTATAACAGCCAAAGGCATTGATTTTCTTGTTTACTGCAAAATAAGCCTGTCATGTAAGTTTCTCACCTCAGAGACAATGTTAACATGACCTTTTGCAGAAAATAGATGACATGACCAATCCCTACGACGATATGAATGATGAATTCATGTGTCTGTTGTTGTTTCAAATCTACCTGAGCTTTGGGTCTGAAGATCCTTCACTAAGTTGGTGACATAGCCCATTGTCTCACCATGCTGTAATAATAAACATAAGTAACAATAAATTTCTCATCTCATCATCCGAGTGTGAAAAATACAAATAATGTGAGTGGCCGTGTGCAAGCGTATGTGCCTCGGTGTGCGTGCTTGTGTATAAAGGGGGGGGGGGGGGGCGCTTGTGTGTGTTGTATGGTGTGTTTTTATTTTTCTGCGGTAAAAGGAGCTGCATACTGTGTACAAAGCGACTTCTGGGGATGCTCAAAGGACGATCACCTAAAGTACAAAATGGGGAGTACAGTATGAGTGCTATGTATACATCAAGGTGGCATGTAGGAAGGATGCGGAATGAATCGCTGAGGAGATGTGTAATGCCAGGTGATATGTCCTTGATCCAGAGTAAAAAGAACTAAAGACCTCGCCCATGTCCTAAGGAAAGAATATCCACGCCGCTCCGCTGCCCTGGGAGAGCTTGCTGAAGTATCCCACTGGCTGCGAAGAGTATGCTCAGTCAAAATCTGTGCTCTTATGCTCTTTAGTTGTTCATTTGGAGTTTTTGCCCAGCCTTTGTTAGCTTTTAGGTGGCCTCAATCTTTTGAAAATGTCAAAATCTGATCACCAACTTGCCAATTGCTGCGTGTCAGTAAAGTGTGGGCAGCTGAGTTGTGTACACAGCCTGTAGCTCACTCCGTTAGTTCTCACCTTGCCATAGCTACGTTAACTTCACTGCATTTCCTCTCAGAGAAAAAGAGACAATGCGTGTGGGAGAGTGAAGGGTCTACAGATCTGTTTCTGAAAGAACAGAAATTGTAAACTCTATGGCTTCATCTTCTACCTCGAATCAAGCATTGTACAGCCATGATTTGGAGCGTAGCGGCTGTGCTACCAGTGTGAAACTGGATCGTACGGATATCGGACCACAATTTTATCGTCAAGAGAATGCAGATGCTCGCATTGTATTAGATGCAAATGAATGAGAAAATTGCTGAAATTCGTCAGGCTGATAAGGCTCCTCCAGAAAATGTGCTGACTCTTACTGTACCTGATACGGTGTTTCCGGTACAACAATTCGAAGAGAATGCTATTATTTTGTTCTTCCCTCGTAAAATGGCCAATGCAAAGGATGTGGGTCAGTGGCTCAATTCCAATTAAGAGCTTGGGGTGTAGATGATGTATATTATGCTGTCGTGGATTTTATGAGGTCTTATGCTCCGAGCCACAGTTTAAGTAGATGCTTTTGGAATTTTGGGACACATGTGATGCCATGGACACCCACTCGGGAATATCAAAACTTTAATTCATTGTGCCAACAGTTAATCAGCTTTGCCCTACCCATACTTTCATACTCAGCTCCTTCAGTCTCTTCGTAATGGGAGACATTTCACTTCAGCAGTAAGCACTGGCTTCTATGACGTGTGGGATCAGCCATGTCTTGTACATTATTGTAATCAATTGAACTTTAGTTTCAACGCACAAAAAATGTGTGTGTGTATATATATGCACACGCGCACACTGCATGACAAGGATTGCCCATGAAGGTGGGATAGCCAGATGCATTTTTAAATTTCAGCACCTTGGGACTTCTTTGTCCAAAAATTTCAGCACCATGGGACTTGGGATGCTTGGTGCATCAAGGTTGTTCACCTAGTGCATTACTCTATACCATTGCCACACTGCCTATGCTGTTATATATGGACAAACACATTAGGCATGGCAGTTCACAGGGCTTTATCAAAATGGTTTGCATGTTTTGGCACATCTTATGCGGATGATTCTGTGTTTTACCATAGAGCTCTATTTTGGAAATTTACAAGCAACAGATGCATTTTCACTGTATTGTTGAGTTGCTATCAACTTTGCCAATCAATACCATCTACCTGGTATTCGCATGTATGGCCCAGTCAAGTAGTTTCTTAAGGCCAGTTAATTACATTTAGTTACGCATCATGGCTACCTGGAATGTTGCCTTCAAGAAGGCAGCATGGGTGTTAAGGTATGTTGAATGAAAGATAGCTTAGTGGAAGCTCTCTATGTTTCCTCCGCATGTCTCTCTACGGATCGTACAGTCCATATTATGGCGTCCATTTAGTTTCATCCTCCGGCTTTGTCTGCAAGCAGGTTGACCATATTTATCTCCTTAGCTACTGCATGTCTGAAGAACCGAGTTTGATCGCATTAGTGTTAATATTCTTAAAAGAGTTTTCTTAAGCTCGCCTAAGATGCAGGAGGGCCTCATGACCACAAACGGTAGTGAACAGGGAACCATCATTTTCAAGCATATACATGTTGAAAATGGCAGATAATTTCCCGTCCTATGCCCATTTCATGCCACAACATGGCGACAGGAAACGGTTGGTCCCAACTGTTCATGTTTCTTCCTCTCTTCAGATATGCATTCCTTTATCCTATGCCAAGGTGTTTGCCCTTAAGGCCTTTTTGCTGCCTACATCACGGTGACAGGTAGAGCTTGTTTCCCATTCAACACCCATTTCATGTCACATTCTAGTGAAAGAGAATGGCCTTTTCCCTTCCTGTTCTTTGTTCTGGTTATAAGTTCCGTCTCTATGGCCTTCATTTGACTGAAATGGTGGGAGCCTTCTGTGGACACATGAGAGTTCACCCTTATGGCCATTGGTTGTTAAATTACACCCACGTATCTCATCTATGGTCATGTTTCTGGCCATATATCTGGTCGTCCCCATGCTACCTCTCTGATTTCAGGGTGGCATGGAAAAGTCCATTCACTGGTGGAAAGGTATCTTGAACTCGCATTGGAGGTCACTTGATGTCTTCATGTGCAATTTCCTGCTGCTCAATTTGGCACATAGCTTTGGCTGTTTGGTATAATTTCATCTCCTACCCCAGACACCACCATTTTCTTTACATGGATTGCTATTGGGCCCGTGGTCTTTGGGATTGTCCGAAGGATCATGTGTTCCTTCAAGCTTTAAGGGATCCATTTCACTATTTAGTAGCCTCTTTTCGCCAGAGACTCCACTTCTGCTTGCATATTGATGTGATGCCTCTGCAGAAATGAGAGCTGTTTCTAGTTGCATGCCATCTCTGCCCCATTTCAGTGTTCAGTCATGGCACAGTCATTGTACCCACAATGAAGCTCCACCCAATTCCGGTGCTGAGATATGGCACACACTGTATCTTAACCTCATTGTGAGTTTTCTCTCACTTCGATGTTTGCCACCAATAAGGTATAGTATTATTACAGCAAAAAGAGGGTGGGGGTGGGTGGTGTGTGAGTGGGTGGGTGGGTGCGTGCAAGCAAATGCAGGTGTTTGTGTCCATGCCGGAGTGTGTGAGGTGTTGGGCTTTATAAGACATTACCAATAGGACGATGTCAAAACTCCTTTTGTACTCCTCTATCCAAGAATCGACATTTTCATTACTGCATAAAAAAGCTCAATTTGTTTAGATCTATTGTTAGTTCATAAACATTCATCAACATGACAATAGTAAACCCTGTCTTCACAGGCATATCAAATCAAGATGACACTCTCTCTTGAAAGATAAAGTCCAGGGAACATTCCTTCACAATGTAGTTCGCGTGCAAGAAACTAGATAATGAGCACAACACAATAGTCAATTTACAAATTCTATGCTTGTTGTAGGCCAATTCTAGCGTCACTAGGGAAATATACTGACCTATCATCTATGATCTCACATCTATAAAGCCGATCTGCATATGCTGTGGAGAAGGTGGTCACAAAACCGAACGATTTGGATATTGATGGATGAGCTGCCACAAATTACATGGATACTAATCTGTGGACGTACATAACTAAAAGCTCAGATTTCCATACATCAGTGTTGTAAAGTTCCTACTGCGCACATGGAAATGCACACACTGCAGTAAAGTTGCATCTATTCATTGCATACAAAATGAAGAGTTTACAACAGATCATGCTGCAAAATAATACAAATTCGCATCACAAATAGGTGTAATGTCATAAGTTCCATGGTGACTTTCCTCATAAAGATCGGCACCCTTTTAGAGGCACAAAGAGTAGAGTAGGAGGGACACACTTCCGGGCACCCATACACACAATTCATTTTTAAGAAACCCTTGTTTTGTGTAGGCCACCTTTATTTTAGGTGTATATCCAGATCAAAGAGTGTAGGTGTAAAGCTGAAGATGTATGTATGTTCTACACTTTGAGACTCGTGTGCCTGCACTCAAGACTCAGTACAGCAAGCCGTAGCGTTCAGTCAATACTATGCATGATGGATCTGTTGGTTATTTTGTCTTGTGGATGACAAACATGAGTCTATAACTTTCAATTTCCTTTATAGGTGAACCTGGGCTTTTCCTGGATCCATCCAAGTATTTTCCTTTTGATGCTATAGCCATCCAACCAAGATAGGTGCATAGTCCCAGACAAATGGCTCGGCAAACGTACCATTATCTAAATTACTCTCGAGTCTCAATAAGGAATGGGCATCTCGATTGACTTGAAATGTCCTTTTAGAGATGTAATCTAGCCTAAGACTATATATAGCATTACAGCACCAGCTTTTATATTCTAATTCTTCATTTTTGCATTTACGTTTAATTCACTATAGTCTTAAGCTTTCTCGTGTACTTAGAAGCAAGACCACAAGCATAGCCTAATTTCTTTTCATTAAAACTTTAAAAGGAAAACACAAATTTGTATAGGGATACAAAATTAGACTAAATTGAAAGAGAACCCCAAGAACGTAATCGCAAAAGAGCTACTCCATTGAATGTCCACTCAATGGAAAGACCACTTAAGGCTTATATTCACATACACCCTATATGCAACCAAGCACAAAGGCTTATTGTAAGAGGGGGAGCAAAAGCTTTGTATGATCATGATTGGAGGAGCTTTGATAGAGCAAGAAGCTCATCACAGCAGACATGGAGGACTTGTCTTTCAGGCTGGAAGGGCCTTGAAGATTATTAGATGCTTGGAAGAGACAGAGAGCTATCAGATTCCTGAGGTACAAATTTGTGGAAGATTACCTCCGAGTTCCAAGGACTGCAAGTAGAGAGGCAATACTTAAAGAGACTGACATCTTCAGGGCCTTGGTAGCATTATACATGCATCATACAAGATCAGCCACCCCCAGAGGATGGGGAGACAGTGGAAGTGGATAAAGAGGCCATCAAGGAAGATCTCATTGAGAGCCTCGCGAGCAAATTGGAAGCAACAAAGGAAGGATGGATGGAGAGGGTGAGGATGAACCCCGTCAAATGTCAAAGAGGGAGCCCAAAGAGAAGAGCACCAAATAGTGCACACCATAATAGAAGAGCCAAAGATGAGAAATGCACGGCCGGATCAACATCTGAGTCACCGGCACAAAGAAAACTCCACCCCCAAAAGTTATGGGAAACGGGTATGCATGAAGCTCAGATACAGGAGACACGTACTACTTTTATGAGGAAGAGGGTGGTGTTGCGCACACCCGCAAGTGCTCCCATCTTTTTCAATGATGATCTCACAAGGATGTAGATTGAGCATAGGAGTGCATGCATGTCCTGCACCCCGCAAAGAGGGCAAGACAGCCATATACCGCACCGGCCATGTCATCAATGATGGCAAGACGGTCAAATAGGGAATTTTTACCTATGAGGCATCACATAGAGAGCTTCACATGGCGGCGTGGAACTATAATGGGTCGCTATGAACACACCTAGGGAGATTTGAGGTGATGGATGGCAAAGATATAGTTTTTTCTCACAGAGACACGTGAGAGGCCCGAGAAAATAAAATGAAATGAAATGATATTTTAACGTCTTCAAAAGGTCAAAATGACCTATGAGACCAATCCGTTCCAAACTGGTAAATCTGATACCATGTCTGGGTACAAAAAAGCGATACTAAAATTAACCTAGAAGTGCTACGAGCTGGACTGTGTGGGGTACGGCCTACCAAGAGTGTAGGGCTACTAGTGGGAGTCACTCCACCGGCAGTGTAAGCGACATGACACTTCCCCAAACTTAGAAGTGGCACTTCTCCACAGACGCGAGCTACAAGGGAGAGTACAAATACTCACGCGAGACCCGGAGGCTTGCTTTGTGTGGATGAGACTAAAGCTATAGGGGAGCATTTCATATACATCACCATATGCTACTTTGCCCTATGAGGATCAAAATTTGTGAAAGCAGGAGGGGATACCTAGGAGGATGGCCCTAGAGATTAAGAGAGGGAGGAGAAGGAGGGAGATACATTCTTTCCATACACACGCCTAAGAGAGGGGATTATGGAGTATTCCAGTCTGGGAGAGGTCATCTGTGTGGGAACTTCAATGGGCGGACACAAAGAAAACAGTGCAAGACATGATTTTGAGAGTCTAAGATGCTACACCCTTTAGATGAGGAGGAGCGGAGAGGACTTCAGGAAACATGACGACATCCTTCGCATATGGCAGCCACTTACTTCCGCTAGGTTCACAACACACTCTCGTTATCTATAATAAGATGGCATGGCCCAGCTCAGGAGGTTTGACATGCATCTGACCATCAGTCTCTGAGGGAGGCAGCACGATGGACTTCATACTGAGGTCTAGAGCAGCCACACACTTGATCACTTCTCTCACCACCTCACCACTTCCCATTGGTGCCAATCACATATACCTAACTACCATATATCTCATACTACCATATACATGTATGCACATTGGAATTGGAGATGTGCATACGGAATTGGAGCTGATCTCTTGAGATAGCTAATTCAAGTGTTAGAAGCTTACAGCTATTGGTGATGTATTAGTTCAGACAGTAGACTGGACAAAGGAACAGAAACTGAACTGGAATACGTCTACTCGAATAAGAACCAGACTAAGTACTGAGAATGATATTCAGATTTAGATTCAGAGTAATTGAGTACAGAGTAGGTATAACTGGAATATACTGCACTGCTGTAATTGGAATTACAGATGAAGGATTACAATGAAGATGATGTGGCTTATGGACCAAAAGATGAACAGAGTACAGTCGACAAATGACTTAATGCCTGCCTGTAACCTATACCCGTAACTGCCGACAACAACTGCCAACCCGATTACAATGTAATGGGTCCTATTTATATGCCTTGGGTTTACCATGGTAATTACCGTAGTATTTACTGATTGATCCACTGTCCGTCTCACAGGAGCCGGTTCCCACATAGTGAAACTGTCTCAGCCATCTACATCCTTCCCTCTTTTCTTGAATTTTGGCAAGATTCCAAAATTTCTAAAAAGAAAATTCCCCCATCTGATTCTCGTTTGAAGAGAAAAAAAATCCACCGTCTGATTCTGATTCTGGAGACTGGACTTGACCAATGATAGAGATACAGCTGAAAAGGCGAGTGTAGAGCTCTCATCATCTACACAGACTGATATCAACCCTCCAGCTGAGAAGGAAAAGCCCTCGACTGAATTCGGAGATGGAACTACCCAGTATCCTTCCACTGAACCAGCTTCCGTTTACCCTTTGGCTTGGATGGCGTCTGAGAAGTCCCAGTGCCAGCATTCTCCTTGTGAATGAGTCTGTAAATGGCCTCCTGCTCAAGCTGATCCCGCCTTTCCGTGGTCATCTCCACTTCATAAGGTGTAAGAGGATGATAGGTTTTGGTGTCAGGATCATAGAGCGTGCGTCTGCCTTTGGTGATCCAACTAGTTTCGGCCAGTTTGTGACAATGCGAAGCTGTATGGATCCATCCTTCTGGGAGAGGCTGATTGGTTTTGATCCAAGCTTCAGAAAGAATCTCCGCCATCTCTCTATACTGTGGTCCTAGGCCTGGTTTAGCCATAATATCCTTTTCAAGAAGTTTAGAGGACTCAACAGTAAGTTGCAGCAATTGATTGGTGATCTTGGTGAGGCCTCTGATCTGAATCTTCCACTGACCCATACACAATCTGATCCTCTGTACCTCCTGTTTCAGCTCTTGAAGATCATTTAGTTGGAAAACATCATTGAACAGTGTTTGCCAAGTTTTTCATTCCACAATCGATCGCTCATACCATACATTTGACAATAGTGTTCCATGAGGACTGGATGAGGACTGAACATCCATCATTGACTGTTTGTTGGGTCAGAATCAGTTGGCTTATACACTGTAACAGGAGCCATATAGGATAAAGCAGCATAATTAGATTTTTGTAGAAGGAGACGCCCTTTAAGTGCATGGGTCTGTAGCTGCAGTAACATGTCCTTCTTCATCAAGTGCAGAGTTTCTTCATTGTTTGGGATGGAGACGCGGCCCAGTAGGGTTGGAGATGCTGGACCTTTGCCCTTATCCAACTGTTCTGCTGACTTTTCAGAAGTAATCGCTTTTGCCTTATCTTGGCCAGTACTAGTAGTGACTATAATCTGTCCTGCTGACTGGTTGATTTCAGTGGTCTGATCAGTTTGTTTGTCAGCCTGGCTAACTAAAGTCTTGTCAATAATCACTGTTTTGACTTGACTCTCCAACTACGTCAGAAAAGCACTGCTCTTCGTCAGTGTCGTCCTCGATTTCTTTGAGTTGCCAGATTTATTTAGTTCAGCCTTCCTTTTCAGTCCAATCGGAGTGGACTAACTGACCGTTGCTTCTTCATCCGAAGACAAATCGATATTTTTTGACACTGGAAATGGCTTCTCACTCCAAGCCATTCTCACCTGGTCATGGGAACCTGGAGCAGTTGCCCAATACAAAAATTGCCAAACATACCAGGCCTTGAATACACTTTGGGATTTCAGTTTGCCAGTTTGCTGAAGCACATTATGTGACAATATCTGACAAAGGTTGATAGAAACTTTTGAATCCAATCTTTTTGCTAGCAGCATAGCAAAAAGCTTCTCTGACACATATGTCGGATTATTCTTTAGACTGACAGCTTCAGCCACAAACCTATAAGTAGCGGGAGCTTCCAGTCTGGCCCCTGGAATTCCTTGACGATTGGCTTTTCTTTTTCGCTTGGCGGCATTATCTTCCTTCAAGACTGTGCTGATCTGCTCTGGAGTTGCCACAGACGGCTTGGGCTCATTTGGCATATAAAATGCAAAAGCTATGTTGTCTGGTGTGACAGACACCTTCTTGCCATATATCATAGCACTGCCATCTTCAGCACTGAAAGAGTCTAGAACCTGCCTGGTGATGGCTGTGTCAAAGTCAATTTTCGTGGCTTGCAGAACCACACGTAAATCCCACAGTTGCAGAAGAGCCATAGCCTGGTCAATGAACACATAACATTGAATCTTGCTGTAAGGAATGAGGGGAAGGCTTGCCTTTGCAGCATTGACAAGAGCTTGGGTTTCATTGAGAGAGTCCTGCATCTTTTCAGAGCGTCATCTCCTATCATACACCGTTGAAAAGTGGTTGGTGCGTTGCATAGGCCAAAGGGCATCACCAGATACATGAAAGCTCCCTACTCTGTGATGAAAGTGGTCTTCTCTCTATCCTCAGGAGCGATCTGTAACTGGTTGTAGCCACTGTAACCGTCCATAAAACTATACATTTCATATCTTGTAATCTCATCAAGTAGCATGTCAGTAAAAGGCAATGGAAATGGATCTTTGATAGTTTGGGCGTTGAGTTTCCTATAGTCAACACAGACTCTCAATTTCCCATTCTTCTTGGGAACTACTACTATAGGAAACAGCCAATCGCTACTGGCCACTTCTGTGATGATGAACCCAGCCTTGAGAAGATTGTCAATCTCCTCCTTGACCTTCTTAGCATAGTTGGGGTTCATTCGATATCTTTGCAGTCTTACTGGCCGAGCATCTGGCTTCAACGGTATCCTGTGCTGGCATACTTCGGGATCCACCCTTTCAGGTATGTGTGTTCCCAGGCAAATACGTCTTTGTAGTTCTGGAACATCCTGCGTGCCTTTTCCTTCATTGTAGGATTGAGATGCTTATTAAGCTTGATCATCCTAGGACTATCCTCGGAGCCTAGGTTCCATTCTTCAACTTCTTGGTCGTCTGGAAGCAACCAATTAGGCCCACCGCCTTTTCTCTTGGTCGATTCCTCAGCATAATCCCAAGATGGCCCGTTAAGTTCTGAATCAGCATTCTGATTCACTGTGTGCTCTCCAGAATACACCGGCTCATCTGCCATGCTAGTTTTAGCTGATTCTTCCAGCCTCCCAATTAACTGAACTGATCTTTCTCCTGTATTGATTTCAGTAAACTTGTTTGGGAATTGCTTTTTTTGCTTATCGGCCTGCTCTTTGTTCAATAAAACCGCATTCAGGTCAATTTCTGCTAGAGGAAATATGTTTAGAGCCGCTAACATTCGTTCAATCTTCTTTGCCTCGTACTTCTAGCATAATTCCTTAGGCCTCAGCTCTTCTCTCCAGCTCCTAGTATTGTTCATCTGGATCTGAATTCTGGCCCCTTGTAGCGTCAGAGTTTGATTAGCATAGTCTTGAACAGCTTGTGCCATTCGCAACCATGGGCGCCCTAGTAGCATCCCATATGCCCCTTGCACATCAAGAACTAGGAAGCTGGTTTTGAACTTCTCCTTGCCTACTCGTATCGGCAGATTTTCAATCATACCAGTAGCTTGCACTACTCGATGATCTGCCATCCGCACTTTGAAAGGTGTTGGCTTTAAATTTGGAATGCCATCCTCTGCTGAAGATGTACTCCCATTATATTGACTCCTGCTCCTCCATCCAAGATGACACTTGAAAGTGGTTCCCATTGTTTCCGAACTTTGTAATCGACCTGAATGAGCGGCACTTCATCGTCTCGGACAGCCGTCAAATCAACTGTTCTGGCCTCCGCTTCATCTTTCCTTCGCTGTCTGATGAATTTCTCCACTTCAGGCAAAGTTCTTCTGATATCTTCAAACTCCACAGTGAGTTTTTGAATTCTATCACAGATCTTAACATGGATTTCTTCTTTCTCCTCATTAGACTGGTTGTCGGAGCTCGAAGAGCTGGTCGTATCTTCACAATGCCATTCCTCCCTTGTAGTGCTTCCAGTTCTTCTATCAACTCCCAATTCTCCAATCATCCCTTGTACCGCAGCCAACATGGTCTCAGGTATGCCAGGCTTTGATTGATCTTTCTCAGTAGATTGGGCTGGTATCTTCTGAATGACTCGTGCTTCAAAACTTTTTGGCTGCTCTGGTAGCTTCTTGGCTAAATCCTCCGTGATTTTCGCCGCTAGTTCTCTCTGCTCCTGCCATTCATCAACCACCTTCTCTTTACCCTTGGCCTTCCATACCTCTCTCTGTTGAGCCCATTTGCTGCTTTCAATAGTGACTGGTTTTTCTGGAATCTCTGGAGTTTCCTCAATTACTACTCCTTTGCTCCGTGTTACTGCCCGTACTGGAACTGGCTCTGGTGCCTTTGCCTCGATAGCCGCAGTTGCAGGTGTGTCTGAACATTGAGCCGCGAAATGCCCATACTTTCCACAAGTATAACAATTCAAACTCCGGCTCTGAAAGTTACCACGCTTCCAGCCTCGGCCAGTACCCGCTTGGTATCTGCCGCGGCCTGGACCAGTACCACTAGTACCTGGTTTCTCCTCCTGAGAAGCTTTGGCAGTTTCCACTCTTATTGGTTCGGTATATGCTACTATTGACAAGTCTTTGCCCTTCTTGAAATGATGAATCCTAATACCACTTTCTCGCTGCCTCCTTCAATGTTTGCGGAAAGTATTCACCTTAGTTATCCTCATCAATATTCTTCAGCTTTGCATACTGCTCAAAAGCCTGGATGTGAACATCCAGATCATCCTTCTTGCCCCCTTTGAATACTGGAAAAGAGATTTTCAATGAGGATGTGTAATCATGCCGATTACCGCTGGTCCTTCCGCTTCTCTTCTTAGAGTCTGAATGCCACTTTGGAGTCTTCTTACAGTTGTCAGTATCTGCATCCCAATTAATATCTGTTTCTGTCTCTGTGTTAGTGTCCTCTCTGGCCTATCTACTAGAAGTGTGGCGACTGCTTTTACTACCTTTGGTACCCTCATCCCCTTGCCTGGACCGAGAACTTTTGGCCTTGCGTGCTTCCCTTTCTGCCCGTCTGCGTCTAGAGTGACTGGAATGCTGTGAGTCCTACGTCTCATCAGCCTGACTGTGCTCCTCATGGGCCTCAGTGTCAGTCACCCTCTCATGCTTAGGGTCAGAGTCTCTTCCCGACTCCTCAGGAATAGGATCAACACGGATGGTTGGTTTCCGACCACGACTGGTTTTGGGTGCCATTGCTGTAGCTGAGAACTTCCAATTGGGAAAAGAGTGTTCCAGTCAACGAGCTTCAGCTCTAGCCACCATGATCGCCAAAATGGAATTGGACCTGATCTCTTGAGATAGCTAATTCCAGTGTTAGAAGCTTACAGCTGCTAGTGATGTATTAGTTCAGACAGTAGACTGGACAAAGGAACAGAAACTGAACTGGAATATGTCTACTCGAATAAGAACTAGACTAAGTACTGAGAATGATATTCAGATTCAGATTCAGAGTAACTGAGTACAGAGTAGGTATAACTGGAATATACTGCACTGCTGTAATTGGAATTACAGATGAAGGATTACAATGAAGATGATGTGGCTTATGGACCAAAAGATGAACAGAGTACAATCGACAAATGACTTAATGCCTGCCTGTAACTTATGCCCGTAACTGCCAACAACAACTACCAACCCGATTACAATGTAATGGGTCCTATTTATATGCCTTGGGTTTACCATGGTAATTACCGTAGTATTTACTGACTGATCCACTGTCCGTCTCACAGGAGCCGGTTCCCACATAGTGAAACTATCTCAGCCATCTACACACATCATGTTTACGGCGCTTTGGAGGCACTGAGCGGCGAGCTCTCCTCCACACTACATACATCAGCCATTAGTAGCTTCACACACCACAGTCATGTTGGAGGCACTACAGACCATGCCCAAGAACAGATGGTATGATGATCAGTGCAGAGAGCTACACAAACTACTCCGGGCACCATGAGCACTATACTAGATCACAGAGCACCAGGCTCGCAGAGAAAGAGGACTCTCATCTGCCCTAAATGGTGAGAATTCGAAGAGGTCCAGGAGCTAAGGCTTTTCCATCTACTCATGAGCAGGCTCACAGATGGTATGATGATCAGTGCAGAGAGCTATACAAACTACTCCAAGAACCATGAGCACTATACTAGATCACAGAGCACCAGGCTCGCAGAGAAATGAGGACTCTCACCTGCCCTAAATGGTGAGAATTCGAAGAAGTCCAGGAGCTAAGGCTTTTCAATCTACTCATAAGCACAAATTAATTGTGGCATAGCACCCACTAAGAGAGCCCCGACCACACACCCCTACTGAGAACCCACAAAGATGATATGACTATGCATAGAGTGTCGGCTCAGCAGAGGACTGAAATGCATGTCAAATCTGCGGAAAGGGGTGAGTAGCAAATTAGATTGCAGGTGTCTATGGTGTGTGCGTGTATACATACACGTATATTCATTTATCGATTTCTTTTTATTCTTTTCTTTATGTCTTTTCATGATTACTTCAAAATGATCATTACAGTACTTTACAGGAAAAATGAGGCAGTAAGATTGCTCATACATGGATTACTTTTAGCAGATTAATAACTCATACCAAGAAAGGGAACTTTGTACAGCTGAGAGAAAGAAGTACTTACAGAAAACCAACTGAGATACGAATCTTGTAATCCAATCCATCAGACATGCCAAGGTCTCCTAAGTGGTCACCGAGTAGAAGAACATTTGTTCGCCTTTTCAAAGCAGAAACATCTGTCTCACTGTCCGGATTGCTTCCAGTTTGTAACCCATGGTGTTGACTTGACATTCCCAAGGCATGCTCATTTTTGTTTAGCACATGTATTGTCTTGCCTTCAAAAAAGTTGGCATGAATATGCATGCGGAAAAACTGTAAGCATCATCAAAAAAGGAATCTGTGCAGAGCTTAAACCAAGCTTCATCATACTTATTTTGTTCTCAAGAACAGCCTACAGGCACCAACGCCGGAAGAAAAAAAGGTTCATTAAGGAATTGTAGATTTCAATATGTAACAAAGCCAAGCTTGATCATGCCATCCAACAAAATAAAAACACTAAGATGATGGAAAATTCCCCCCCGCTCAGGGGTTGCAAAATCATGTGTCCAATTGCTCTGCTACAAGTCCTGAGTACCGGGGGTATCAACTCCAAAGCCTGACTTCTGAATCCCCATCACAAAGAGTAGGAAAGCCCAAAGACTTATAACCCATTTACTGCTGTTTGAAACCCACTAGGGATGTCTCATGTACCTTTTAGGACGTGAGATAACTAATCAGCTTTGGAAGCACGCCTCCTTTGAATCAGACAGCTTCACTCTCTACATCTATAATGCATGGTGGAGTTATGAAGATTCTATTGATACCTTTAAAACCTATCAAGTTGTCATTAGAGTCGAACTCCATCTTGTTTGAAACAATCCTTACATTAGCAAACTTTCTCCCCAGCTTCTGATGCATTACCTGGAAAAAAGCATACCCTCTACTGTTAATCGATTTAGCCATCTTCATTATGCTGATGAAGTGAATTTTTGAAGAAGCTATTTACCTCCTCAATAATGTCAGAGAGCCCAGCAGAGAAGATGAGAACAGGAACAGAGTTGTCCTGCCAAAACAAGTAAGCTCTAACAGGGCCTTCTTTTCATACAAAGGCAAGCCGACTCTATCTGAAACACTCATAATAAACTACTCCAAATTCCAATTTGGCAAGTTTTGACGATGTAATGTATGTTGGACATTGTCAATTCCAATAGCTCTATATAGGGGAAACTTCCCATCATTATCTTGTCACGGTAACTTTTGTAAATGTACGTCAAAAGTTGAAAAACAATGTCTGTATACAACACTTTAGAGAACACATAGCTGCACCGGTAGTCTGGAATGAACGATATAACAGCACTGGAACAGTCATCAGACTATTAGCCCACCCTGTGCTTGATTTCCCACCAGATTCCATACCCCTAATTATGATCTCACATTGAAATGTTGTTACAAGGAAAAACTTCTGCATGGTAATACAAATCCAAGTTGCATTTACTTGTAATGGCAAAGTGGCATTGGGAGATTACCAAAAAAAGGATAACAGTGCCTAACAGTAAGCATTGCCTCTCCTCTTTTGTGAGTGGTATCTGATGTGCATCTTCAATTTTCAAAAAAGTTCGTAGATAGTAAAGAACCCAAAATATAGCAAATTTTCCTTAAAGGATAAGTGGAGTAAAGCCTAAATTATTAAGTTCAAACATAACAAAGAGTTCACCTGCAAGAATTGCAACAGAAAATTCACCCCATCACGAAACTCAATTTTAGCCCTTGCAACTGATTCTACGATAGCTTGACGCGACAGGCCCCCTTCCACAAGTAAGCAATGTGTTTTCTCCCACCTGGTTTAAACATAGGCACCAGTACCCTTAAAAGATTGAACAACAAGTACAGGTAAATAATATCAGCCCAGACTGACAATGCAGCAGGAAGACTAGAACAAAAGCCACTTGAAACCTCTTACCGGAATCCCATCAGACTTCATGTCACAATTGTGACCATATAATATTTTTATGCAGAGTGTTCATACCTGTTACGAAGAGTCTGGTTGCCGCTCAACACAAAATGGTTGCAATGTTTTCATCAAAGGATGTGACTATTTTCCTAAAGGGTGTCTCTCTACATGAGTACACAACTATTCGTGTGTCTTTCTTGTCTCCAATATAAAGGAATCCTAGTATCACATAGTTCAATCCATCATTTCATCTGAGTTCTCAGTGACCAAGTCTCTTAGTCTCAAAACTTTGCGCATCAAGCACTCAGTTTTCAACTCATAAGAGTGTCAATAAAATATAGGATAACGCTAAAACCTCACATTGGTATCAGAGGAAAACATTTCCTACCTGTGGGATACGGTGCCCTTCATCCCTTTCTCTAGGCACTCTTCCTATGCGAGAGTGGATGAAAGAAACAGAGAAGTGTTGGAGCAACTGCTCACGTGTCAAGCCACTGAAGAACGGAGCCAACCTGCAGATCCCGGCCGAGGAGCCTGAAATTTAAGAAGCAACAGAAGAAGTCTTTACCAACTTATGGGACCCCGTCCGATGGGGGCCCAAGTCACTAGAAGTAAAGCTGGCACACATACACACTCAAACTCCCCTGCGTAAAAAAGATGATGACGTGGCAACTGTACGGACGACCTGCAATTTGCGTTGGCATGCTGACGTGGCACTATACGGACGCCGCAATTTGCGCTGGCATGCTGACGTGGCAGCTTTACGGATTTCCGTAATTTGCGCTGGCAGCTTTTCACGCCAAATTTTGGGAGCAGACGCTTTTGAGTTTGAAAGCTTTTCATGTAACTGTTTTTCATGGCCAAGGGCCTTTCAATACAAGCCAAGGGCTCATTCTCTAGCATGCTTCTGCGTGAAAGTGCAGAGGATGGAGTACCGGAAATGTACTGAATTCAAGCAATATAAAGAAATACCGAAAGGGGCGCCAACATTTGGGGCCAGTCTCTTCGGAAGGAACTCTGCCACTCCCCCTCTCGTGTCGTGCATCTCTTTTAGTTCAATTGTTTTTTTTTTTCCGAGAAAAAGATTCTTCCATTAGTTAATAAAAACTGCCCATAGGGCTACAAACCACCTCTACTAGAGAGGGCTACATCAAAACCATGGGGAGACTCTCCTAGTGAGTAAACAAAATATATACAATGAGGCTAATTCACAAAATGGGAGAAAGAAAGAGCCACACAGGTGGGCGGTAGTGCCATCTGGCCGCACCCTGGACCATGGTGAAGAAAGGCCCTGGGCACCGGAGTCGCACGAAAGCCTCTCTACGCTCCCGCATAATTCACGAACAGTCCCCGCCAGTGGGACAGGGCGAGCCTCAAAGATGCGGAAGCAACGGGCCTGTCAAATGAACCAGAGTGTCAGGCCACAAACAAGCTCCCAACACACCTCTCTCTCACTGCACCACTCCTGGGGGGTAAGCTCTGTGGCAGGCTGAAGTGTAGGTTGTTGAGATGTCGAGCTCTACACCTTGAGCTGGCATCCACTACGGGTCTTGGCTGCTTACGGCATTTACTCACTGGCGCGTTAGGTGACCGACACGGAGGATCTCTGCCAGTGATTCTACAGCTGGACTACACTTATAGTGCCAGCCTAGTACGCTTCTAGCGAGTTCACACTTAGTGACCGCATGTACATATGTGCTACTTTTCAGCTTTAGCACTTAGTCATTTTGTACTCTCTTTTCTGTGAAGAAGAAGAAGAAGCTTTCCATCTCTGTGTGCTTTGTGCTTGTCTTGTGCAGCTCTCTTGCATCCTCATTCTTTACATGGTATCAGAGCCTGGTGTAGGCAAGAGAGGCTAAGAGAGCAAGAGCATCACAATCCCTTCGTTCGCAATCCACAACCAGATGCCGAAAGCGCCTCGCGCAGCGAAAAAAATTTTAGGGGTTTTTCGCACAAGTTTCTGAACAGGTCTCCAAAGTGCAGTATACAGAGATTTACTGTACAAGTACAGTGGTTGTATGTACGCTTGATTTAGACACTCGTTGAGTGTAGAAAGCGTTACAAGAACCACGATAGCAGGTTCAGCAGATTTGCAGGTTTTTGCAGATTGCAGCTATTTTGTCTTAGTGCTTCAAGATGTCTGACGGTTTCAGTCAGATTGTTACTGAGAAGCTTGAGAAAAATAACTACCCTGCATGGAAGTTCAGAATAACAAATTTCCTAAAAGGAAAAGGTTATTGGGACTATGTAGAAGGAGACAATGAAAAGGAACCAGAGATTCCCGAGGCAAATGCTACAGCAGAACAAAGGAAAGCTTTGAGGGACTGGCAACAAGGCCAGAGCAAAGTGATGTATTTGCTTTCTATGAGCATCACAGATGGCATGATGGGCTATCTACAGGATGCTGAAACCACCGCCATTGCATGGAAAAACTTAGGCAGAGTGTTCGAGGTGAACACCAAGGCCAGGAAGCTTCAACTAAAGTCGGAGCTAAATCAGGTTAAGAGGAACAACCTCTCCATCTATGATTATGCTTTGAAGATCAAGAGTATCATTGACGCTCTTGGATCTATTAAAGTCTCAGTGGAAGACGATGACATTGTCCGTGCATGCTTGGATGGTCTAGGAGATGAGTATGTACATTTTAGGTCTTCCATGAATACAAGAGACGACATCCCCGTGTTCCAAGATTTGATTTCTATGCTTATTCTTGAGGAGAAGAACCTTGACACATCTTCTTCTCATGGCAGAAATAATTCTGAACAGGCCTTCTATTCTAACTCCAACAGAGGTAGAGGTAGAGGTCGTGGTCGAGGCCCAAGGGGTTGCAGGGGCCAATTTCTGGAAGGTCAATCAAATCAAAACAATACAGGTGGCAGGGGAAACCAGTCTCAAGGCAGGAGGAGTCAAAGAGGTCGTGGTGCAGGATCAAGCAGGCAGCAACATACTCCAGATAGTAGAGAATGTTGGACTTGTGGTGAAAGAGGTCACATGTCACGTGACTGTCCAAAGGGAAAAGCAAGTAGAAAGAGAGAACAGGGCAACTATGCATCTACTAGCAGAGATGCAGATGACAGCAAAAACGAGCGCATGTTTGTTATGCAACATGTAATGAATACAATGACTGCAGAGAATTCCACCCAAGATGATGTTTGGTATGTGGATTCAGGTGCCTCTAATCACATGACGTCTCATGGAGAGTGGTTTAGAGATATGCGCAAACCAGATGTGTCAGGCTATGTGCAGACAGGAGATGACACAGCTCACCCCATTGCTCATGTAGGGGACATACCTCTAAATACGAAGAGTGGGAAATCAAAGTACTTAGCAGATGTACTTCATGTCCCAAACATTACAAAGAATCTTGTTTCTGTTGGACAAATGGTTGAGCAGGGTTTGCAGGTTCGCTTCAATCCAAATGGCTGTTATGTAGAAGATTTCCAGAATGGCTGTAAGCTGATCACAGAGGGCAAATGTGTGGGCAGAATGTTTACGCTGAATGTAGACATGCCTGAGGTAAAAGCTGCATTATTTGCACAGGGCACAGGTGTTGTGGCTGACGTTGACATTTGGCACAAACGCATTGGCCATGTCAATGAGCAGAGATTGCGCAGCATGCAATCAAAACAGATTGTAAAAGGTTTGCCCAAATTCAAGGTGGATGGTATGCATAAAGTGTGTGCAGCATGCCAGTTTGGAAAACAGTCAAAGGGCTCATTTCCACATGAGCGCAATGTATGTAAAAAAAGCAACTTGAGGTGGTGCACACAGATGTTTGGGGTCCAACCGATACTGCAAGTATACATGGTTGCAGGTATTATGTCTCTTTCATTGATGACCATACAAGGAAAGTATGGGTCTACTTCATGCGTAACAAAAGTGAAGTGTTTGGTCACTTTCAAGACTTCAAAGTCATGATTGAGAAGGAGACAGATATGCAAATCAAGACATTGAGGTCAGATGGAGGGGGATAGTACTTCTCCAATGATTTTTCAGATTTTCTGCGAATGCATGGTATACACAGGCAGTTTACATGCAGATATACTCCACAGCAGAATGGGGTCGCAGAAAGGAAAAACAGGCACATTGCAGAGGTTGCACGTGCATTGATGAATGAGAAGAACATGCCTCATCATTTCTGGGCTGAAGCTGTAAATACAGCTGTGTACATTATGAACAGGACACCTACAGCTGCGGTGCATGATGTAACACCTGAGGAAAAGTTTACAGGTACAAAGCCTGATTTGGCACACTTGAAAGTGTTTGGCTGCATAGCTTACGTGCATGTACCAGATGAGTTGCGTAGGAAATTGGATCCTATAGCAGAGAAATGTATTCTTGTGGGATATTCCCTTGAACAAAAGGGGTACAGGTGCTACAATCCTACTACACGAGAATTACGAGTGAGCAGAGATGTAGTCTTTGATGAGATGAGCAGCTGGTACAGTAATGCACATGGCACTATTGGGGCTGATGTAAAAGATGATGTGGTTGTACAAAATGTGAGGCCACAGTCACAGGTTTTGAGTGGACCACAAGAGTCCTCTTCTCGTGGCTCTGTTGAGAAACCATGGAATGGTAGACTACGTACGCAGGTTACTCCACCAACAGGTACAAGGAATGTATCACGAAAAGGAAAGGAAAAGGTTGATGAACCTCCCTTTATGGTTGATGCATCATCAGGTTTTTCACATGTAGACATGGATTCAGATGGTTCTGAACAAAGTCTTGATGAGGAATTTGGAATTCCGGCTGTCAGGACACCTGGTGTAAGGAAAGTACAAGAAGATGCTAGAGGGCAAAGGAGTGACCCAGGACCGCGCAGATCTAATAGAGTCAGAAATCCAGTTCAGAAATTGACTTATGATGGGTATCTAGCGCATCACCAAGCCTACATGGCTAAGGTGATACAGGATGTGGAGCCCACATGTTTTGAGGATGCAGTTGGAAATGTGCATTGGGATGATGCAATGAATGAAGAGATGGCTGCATTGGAAGCAAATGACACATGGGAGTTGGTGCCATTGCCAAGTGGCAAGAAAGCTATTGGCTGTAAATGGGTGTATAAAACCAAGCATAAGGCTGATGGTAACATTGAGCGTCACAAGGCAAGGCTGGTCGCAAAGGGTTATGCACAGACGTATGGCATAGACTATGAGGAGACCTTTGCTCCAGTGGCAAAGATGACGACAGTGAGAGCTGTCATAGTAGTGGCTGCATCTAGAGGATGGATTATGCATCAAATGGATGTAAAGAATGCCTTCTTGAATGGTGAGTTGCAAGAGGAAGTGTATATGGATCAGCCACCTGGTTATGTCGATCCAGGTTACCCAGATTATGTATGCAGACTTCTCAAAGCTTTGTATGGTTTGAAGCAGGGCTCTAGAGCATGGTATGACAGGATTGCCAAGTATCTTGTCAGTATTGGTTTTAGGAGAGCTCATGCTGATCATTCACTCTATGTACGTGAGAGTGATGTGGGGATTGTGGTTATTACCATATATGTAGATGACCTTATTATTGTTGGTGACAATGCTATGGAGATTGACCATGTGAAGGGTCTTCTCAAACAGGAGTTTGAAATGAAAGATTTAGGTGAGTTGCGCTACTTTCTTGGCATTGAAGTGATCAGGACTCCAGAGGGTGTATGGCTATCACAGAGACAGTATGCTTTGGACATGTTGTCAAAGTATGGTATGGCTGATTATAAGCCAATTTCTATTCCCTTGGATGTGAATGCAAAGCTGAGTGCAGAGAAGGGTGATGTTGTTGAGGATGTCAACATGTACAGGAAGATTGTGGATAGTCTAATCTACTTGACTATCACGAAGCCAGACTTGAGCTACACAGTAGGCTTGGAGAGTCAGTTCATGCAACTTCCGAGGAAGCCACATTTGGATGGAGTACGACGCACACTTAGGTATGTGCAAGGTACTCTTGACTACGCATTGTTCTATGCAGCAGATGCACCATTAGCATTGTATGGGTATACAGATGCAGATTGGGCAGGTAGCATTGTTGATAGGAGATCTACGAGTGGCTTCATGTTCTCTTTTGGGAGTGCTGCTGTTACTTGGAGCAGCAAAAAGCAGCCTACGGTTGCTTTATCGAGCACAAAGGCCGAGTACAGAGGTGCAGCAGTTGCGGCGTGCGAGGTAGCTTGGCTACGCACATTACTTGAGGACTTGGGAGTGCAGGTGGACCAGCAGATTTTCATCCATTGTGACAACCTCAGCAGCATGCAGTTGGCTAGGAACCCAGTGTTCCATGCCAGGACCAAACACATAGAGGTCCATTACCACTACGTTCGAGAGCGAGTGTTGGCGGGCGACATCGACTTGTTCTACGTCAGCACAGAGGAGCAGATAGCGGATATCTTTACCAAGGCCCTCGGAGCTGAGAAGCTTCGACGTTTCCGAACTATGCTTGGACTCTGCGACATGCAGAGCTCGAGGGGGAGTGTTGAGATGTCGAGCTCTACACCTTGAGCTGGCATCCACTACGGGTCTTGGCCGCTTACGGCATTTACTCACTGGCGCGTTAGGTGACCGACACGGAGGATCTCTGCCAGTGATTCTACAGCTGGACTACACTTATAGTGCCAGCCTAGTACGCTTCTAGCGAGTTCACACTTAGTGACCGCATGTACATATGTGCTACTTTTCAGCTTTAGCACTTAGTCATTTTGTACTCTCTTTTCTGTGAAGAAGAAGAAGAAGCTTTCCATCTTTGTGTGCTTTGTGCTTGTCTTGTGCAGCTCTCTTGCATCCTCATTCTTTACATGGTATCAGAGCCTAGTGCAGGCAAGAGAGGCTAAGAGAGCAAGAGCATCACAATCCCTTCGTTCGCAATCCACGACCAGATGCCGAAAGCGCCTCGCGCAGCGAAAAAAATTTTAGGGGTTTTTCGCACAAGTTTCTGAACAGGTCTCCAAAGTGCAGTATACAGAGATTTACTGTACAAGTACAGTGGTTGTATGTACGCTTGATTTAGACACTCGTTGAGTGTAGAAAGCGTTACAAGAACCACAATAGTAGGTTCAGCAGATTTGCAGGTTTTTGCAGATTGCAGCTATTTTGTCTTAGTGCTTCAAGATGTCTGACGGTTTCAGTCAGATTGTTACTGAGAAGCTTGAGAAAAATAACTACCCTGCATGGAAGTTCAGAATAACAAATTTCCTAAAAGGAAAAGGTTATTGGGACTATGTAGAAGGAGACAATGAAAAGGAACCAGAGATTCCCGAGGCAAATGCTACAGCAGAACAAAGGAAAGCTTTGAGGGACTGGCAACAAGGCCAGAGCAAAGTGATGTATTTGCTTTCTATGAGCATCACAGATGGCATGATGGGCTATCTACAGGATGCTGAAACCACCGCCATTGCATGGAAAAACTTAGGCAGAGTGTTCGAGGTGAACACCAAGGCCAGGAAGCTTCAACTAAAGTCGGAGCTAAATCAGGTTAAGAGGAACAACCTCTCCATCTATGATTATGCTTTGAAGATCAAGAGTATCATTGACGCTCTTGGATCTATTAAAGTCTCAGTGGAAGACGATGACATTGTCCGTGCATGCTTGGATGGTCTAGGAGATGAGTATGTACATTTTAGGTCTTCCATGAATACAAGAAACGACATCCCCGTGTTCCAAGATTTGATTTCTATGCTTATTCTTGAGGAGAAGAACCTTGACACATCTTCTTCTCATGGCAGAAATAATTCTGAACAGGCCTTCTATTCTAACACCAACAAAGGTAGAGGTAGAGGTCGTGGTCGAGGCCCAAGGGGTTGCAGGGGCCAATTTCTGGAAGGTCAATCAAATCAAAACAATACAGGTGGCAGGGGAAACCAGTCTCAAGGCAGGGGGAGTCAAAGAGGTCGTGGTGCAGGATCAAGCAGGCAGCAACATACTCCAGATAGTAGAGAATGTTGGACTTGTGGTGAAAGAGGTCACATGTCACGTGACTGTCCAAAGGGAAAAGCAAGTAGAAAGAGAGAACAGGGCAACTATGCATCTACTAGCAGAGATGCAGATGACAGCAAAAACGAGCGCATGTTTGTTATGCAACATGTAATGAATACAATGACTGCAGAGAATTCCACCCAAGATGATGTTTGGTATGTGGATTCAGGTGCCTCTAATCACATGACGTCTCGTGGAGAGTGGTTTAGAGATATGCGCAAACCAGATGTGTCAGGCTATGTGCAGACAGGAGATGACACAGCTCACCCCATTGCTCATGTAGGGGACATACCTCTAAATACGAAGAGTGGGAAATCAAAGTACTTAGCAGATGTACTTCATGTCCCAAACATTACAAAGAATCTTGTTTCTGTTGGACAAATGGTTGAGCAGGGTTTGCAGGTTCGCTTCAATCCAAATGGCTGTTATGTAGAAGATTTCCAGAATGGCTGTAAGCTGATCACAGAGGGCAAATGTGTGGGCAGAATGTTTACGCTGAATGTAGACATGCCTGAGGTAAAAGCTGCATTATTTGCACAGGGCACAGGTGTTGTGGCTGACGTTGACATTTGGCACAAACGCATTGGCCATGTCAATGAGCAGAGATTGCGCAGCATGCAATCAAAACAGATTGTAAAAGGTTTGCCCAAATTCAAGGTGGATGGTATGCATAAAGTGTGTGCAGCATGCCAGTTTGGAAAACAGTCAAAGGGCTCATTTCCACATGAGCGCAATGTATGTAAAAAAAGCAACTTGAGGTGGTGCACACAGATGTTTGGGGTCCAACCGATACTGCAAGTATACATGGTTGCAGGTATTATGTCTCTTTCATTGATGACCATACAAGGAAAGTATGGGTCTACTTCATGCGTAACAAAAGTGAAGTGTTTGGTCACTTTCAAGACTTCAAAGTCATGATTGAGAAGGAGACAGATATGCAAATCAAGACATTGAGGTCAGATGGAGGGGGATAGTACTTCTCCAATGATTTTTCAGATTTTCTGCGAATGCATGGTATACACAGGCAGTTTACATGCAGATATACTCCACAGCAGAATGGGGTCGCAGAAAGGAAAAACAGGCACATTGCAGAGGTTGCACGTGCATTGATGAATGAGAAGAACATGCCTCATCATTTCTGGGCTGAAGCTGTAAATACAGCTGTGTACATTATGAACAGGACACCTACAGCTGCGGTGCATGATGTAACACCTGAGGAAAAGTTTACAGGTACAAAGCCTGATTTGGCACACTTGAAAGTGTTTGGCTGCATAGCTTACGTGCATGTACCAGATGAGTTGCGTAGGAAATTGGATCCTATAGCAGAGAAATGTATTCTTGTGGGATATTCCCTTGAACAAAAGGGGTACAGGTGCTACAATCCTACTACACGAGAATTACGAGTGAGCAGAGATGTAGTCTTTGATGAGATGAGCAGCTGGTACAGTAATGCACATGGCACTATTGGGGCTGATGTAAAAGATGATGTGGTTGTACAAAATGTGAGGCCACAGTCACAGGTTTTGAGTGGACCACAAGAGTCCTCTTCTCGTGGCTCTGTTGAGAAACCATGGAATGGTAGACTACGTACGCAGGTTACTCCACCAACAGGTACAAGGAATGTATCACGAAAAGGAAAGGAAAAGGTTGATGAACCTCCCTTTATGGTTGATGCATCATCAGGTTTTTCACATGTAGACATGGATTCAGATGGTTCTGAACAAAGTCTTGATGAGGAATTTGGAATTCCGGCTGTCAGGACACCTGGTGTAAGGAAAGTACAAGAAGATGCTAGAGGGCAAAGGAGTGACCCAGGACCGCGCAGATCTAATAGAGTCAGAAATCCAGTTCAGAAATTGACTTATGATGGGTATCTAGCGCATCACCAAGCCTACATGGCTAAGGTGATACAGGATGTGGAGCCCACATGTTTTGAGGATGCAGTTGGAAATGTGCATTGGGATGATGCAATGAATGAAGAGATGGCTGCATTGGAAGCAAATGACACATGGGAGTTGGTGCCATTGCCAAGTGGCAAGAAAGCTATTGGCTGTAAATGGGTGTATAAAACCAAGCATAAGGCTGATGGTAACATTGAGCGTCACAAGGCAAGGCTGGTCGCAAAGGGTTATGCACAGACGTATGGCATAGACTATGAGGAGACCTTTGCTCCAGTGGCAAAGATGACGACAGTGAGAGCTGTCATAGTAGTGGCTGCATCTAGAGGATGGATTATGCATCAAATGGATGTAAAGAATGCCTTCTTGAATGGTGAGTTGCAAGAGGAAGTGTATATGGATCAGCCACCTGGTTATGTCGATCCAGGTTACCCAGATTATGTATGCAGACTTCTCAAAGCTTTGTATGGTTTGAAGCAGGGCTCTAGAGCATGGTATGACAGGATTGCCAAGTATCTTGTCAGTATTGGTTTTAGGAGAGCTCATGCTGATCATTCACTCTATGTACGTGAGAGTGATGTGGGGATTGTGGTTATTACCATATATGTAGATGACCTTATTATTGTTGGTGACAATGCTATGGAGATTGACCATGTGAAGGGTCTTCTCAAACAGGAGTTTGAAATGAAAGATTTAGGTGAGTTGCGCTACTTTCTTGGCATTGAAGTGATCAGGACTCCAGAGGGTGTATGGCTATCACAGAGACAGTATGCTTTGGACATGTTGTCAAAGTATGGTATGGCTGATTATAAGCCAATTTCTATTCCCTTGGATGTGAATGCAAAGCTGAGTGCAGAGAAGGGTGATGTTGTTGAGGATGTCAACATGTACAGGAAGATTGTGGGTAGTCTAATCTATTTGACTATCACGAGGCCAGACTTGAGCTACACAGTAGGCTTGGAGAGTCAGTTCATGCAACTTCCGAGGAAGCCACATTTGGATGGAGTACGACGCACACTTAGGTATGTGCAAGGTACTCTTGACTACGCATTGTTCTATGCAGCAGATGCACCATTAGCATTGTATGGGTATACAGATGCAGATTGGGCAGGTAGCATTGTTGATAGGAGATCTACGAGTGGCTTCATGTTCTCTTTTGGGAGTGCTGCTGTTACTTGGAGCAGCAAAAAGCAGCCTACGGTTGCTTTATCGAGCACAGAGGCCGAGTACAGAGGTGCAGCAGTTGCGGCGTGCGAGGTAGCTTGGCTACGCACATTACTTGAGGACTTGGGAGTGCAAGTGGACCAGCAGATTTTCATCCATTGTGACAACCTCAGCAGCATGCAGTTGGCTAGGAACCCAGTGTTCCATGCCAGGACCAAACACATAGAGGTCCATTACCACTACGTTCGAGAGCGAGTGTTGGCGGGCGACATCGACTTGGTCTACGTCAGCACAGAGGAGCAGATAGCGGATATCTTTACCAAGGCCCTCGGAGCTGAGAAGCTTCGACGTTTCCGGACTATGCTTGGACTCTGCGACATGCAGAGCTCGAGGGGGAGTGTTGAGATGTCGAGCTCTACACCTTGAGCTGGCATCCACTACGGGTCTTGGCCGCTTACGGCATTTACTCACTGGCGCGTTAGGTGATCGACACGGAGGATCTCTGCCAGTGATTCTACAGCTGGACTACACTTATAGTGCCAGCCTAGTACGCTTCTAGCGAGTTCACACTTAGTGACCGCATGTACATATGTGCTACTTTTCAGCTTTAGCACTTAGTCATTTTGTACTCTCTTTTCTGTGAAGAAGAAGAAGAAGCTTTCCATCTTTGTGTGCTTTGTGCTTGTCTTGTGCAGCTCTCTTGCATCCTCATTCTTTACATAGGTCGACCCCTCTGGATCACTATCATCCTGCTGGTGGAGGATAGCTCAAACTGGAGCGCAGGGCCCATGAGGGTGGACTAGGCAGCAACACCCCAAGTGTACTGTCGCGTTGTGGAAAGAGTTAGCATCACTCGAAAAACCTGAAGCCAAACCTGTTGTGCCATGGGGCAGTCCCACAAACAGTGACGCTGACTCTCCAAAGGATAGTCACAAGCCGCACAGGCTGCCGAAAAGCCACCATGTATCAGCCAGCTCCCCACTGCTGTAGCTTTGTGTGCAACTAGCCACTGGAAAAAAGTGACTTGCCTCGGCTGTCTGGAGTCCCACAACCGCTCCCAAAAGCCTAACAAGAACTCAGTTGTGAGACCCTCCTTCTGCCAATGACCGTCCTCCTGCCAATGAAGTGTTGTAGCACGACAAGCCTCTCTCCATGCTGCCAGTATGTGTCGCCCCAGTCGAACAGTGTACTGAAAGAAAGGGATCCCAGGGTGGTCGGCTGAAGAGAAGGAGTCTCTCCAAAACCACTCTCTAGGGTCCCACTACACTCGTGCCAGAGGGCAGATCTCCAAAGCCCAAAGCCACCAATGGCCTGTCTCAAGATCTACTCAGTCAGGATCTGTGCCACAGGTCCTCCCACAGATGCCTACTACTCGTATCCTCTAAATACAACACTCTGCAACCTGTGGAGCCTCTATTGAGACTCTGTGCACGCGACCCTCGCTCTGGATCTCAAAGAAGATGGGGGGTACGGACTCCGAGCAACCACGAACTGCGATGAGGAGCTCCAATTGTGTGAAGGCCACCATCCATCTGGGAGCTGCTGTCTCTAGAGGGTGAGCCACTCAGCTGGTAAAGCCTTTGTAATGTCCTGGCACATGCTCTGCATCCCTCTCATGCCTCGTAGTTGGATGCTCTGTGCCTCCTCTGGCAAACCCGATAACTGAAGTCAGTCATCGAGAGTGCGGGATGGGCCCTCTCCCATGGGACCCCAAGAAACATGGGGCCTACTATCAACCAAGTGGCCTCTCTGAGAGCTAACCATGGGGTTCCAAACCAGGGGCTGTCTCAAGCGCTCCTCCGTGCAAGTGGCCTGGTGCTGCTCCAAGCCACTCCGCAGCTGCTTCCAAGAGCGAAGCAAGCTCGCAGCAAATCGATCCTCCAGCCTCCTACTCATACCAACTCTGCGCATCTCTATAAAGATCCACCTAATGGAAGGGCTCCAAGGGCCTCCTGCATGAGGGACTCAAGCTCGAAGCCGCTGAAGCAACAACTCCTTCCAGGGCTCCTCCCCTGGAAGCAATCCTCTGACAACAAACTTCCTAAGAAGGGCTCTGCTCTGCTGTGCTGGGTCGATGATCCCTAGCCCCCTCTGAGAACACGGTAGGGTGATTGATGACCTACCAGGCTACTTTGGCCCGGGCTAAATGGGTGTCGCGCCTTGACCAAAGAAAGTTCTTCATCAGCCTCTCTAGCTAGCTGATATAGGAGCTCAAGAAGATCCAACAAGACATGATGTACCACATAGTAGCCAACAGCACCTCGTTGGCCACTACAACTCTGCCTGCCAGAGAGAGCCATGCCGAACTCCAATGCAACAACTTTCTCCTAATGGACAATAGGAGGGGAGCAGTTTGCTGCTCAGGGGACAAGTCTAGGCCAACTTGACAACCCAAGTAACGAGCTGCAGTCCCTGGGGGAATCCTTCTAAAACCCTCACCTCGTGACCAATCAGGCATAGGAGCATTGTCAACCCAGAAAGCTATTGTCTTTCTCCAACTGATCAGTGCGCCTGATGCAACAGAACACCTCGAGCCTGCTCATACCTATGCAAGTTGGCCTCCTGGCCCTCCAAGTACAAGGCTGAGTCGTCGGCAAACTCAGCGTCAAGAATCCCATCTGCCCTAATAGGAATCTCGAGACCACGCAAGCCAACTTGCTAAGAAGTCAAAAATCTGCTCATCACCTAAGGCCTCAGCATAGAACAGAAAGAGGAAGGAGGCAAGAGGGCAACCCTATCTGACCAAACGTGCGAGCAAGAAGTGTTCCCCTCTTCCCCCTGCCAAGAGCACCTCACTGTGCACACGCCTCTAGAGAGGGCAACCCTATCTGACCGAACGTGCGAGCAAGAAGTGTTCCCCTCTTCCCCCTGCCAAGAGCACCTGACTGTGCACACCCCTCTTCCCCCTGCCAAGAGCACCTGACAGTGCACACGCCTCTAGAGAGTTGACACACCTTTGATTCAAGCATTTGAGAAACCCATCCTATGTAGAGACTAGAGTGCCCTCCAGGAAGTCCCAGTCAACTCTGTCGTAGGCCTTCTCGAAATCGAGGAGAGTATCACCAGGTCCTCTTCTCGGAGACGCGCGAGGGTAGACGCCTCCCAAAAAGTGAAGATGTTGTCAAGGATACTACCCTCCTTGACAAAACCTGTCTGGGTCCCATGTATAATGCTCTCTAGTAGTGGCTAGATCCTCAAGCTCAGAGCCTTTGCTAGAATTTTGTAGGATGAGTTGAGGATGGTAATGGGTCGCCATTGTCGAATCTCATCCAAGGAGCCGCCCTCCTTCAGAATCATGTAGATCAAGCTCTCACTCATGTTGTCAAGCATCTCGCCAGTGTGAAAAACGTACTGGAATGCGCTGCAAAGATCTGAACCAAGCAAGTCCCAATACTCTAAGAAAAACCTGGGAGTCAAACCATCCTCCACTGGACAACTACCTCGGGGGAGTGCTCTAAGGGCCTCATGGAGCTCCTCTAGTTGGAGGGGAAGCTCAAGTCTCTGTCACATCTCCTCAGGAACAAGGCAAGGTATCTATGCCCAAACCTGCTATCTGCATACATCTTGACGCTCTGACTGAGGCTCAGCTGACAACAGATCACGATAAAAGTTAGTAGCAACTGCACGCATATCCTCAGGCTCTGAAGCAACTGATCACAATGGGTCTCCTCAACTGATAACACTAGTGTGCGCATGGCGTGGCCCCATTGTCTTAAAAAACTCCACAGTAACTCTGTCACCCACCTGGGTCCACTGAGATGCCTGACGATGGAAGGCAAACTCATGCGCCGCTCCTCTATGCTAGCCAACTCTTATCTAGCCTACTACATCTGCTCCTCAAATTAAGGACTATCTGGATGCTGCTCCTGCATCCTCTGCAAGGAAACAATGCCCCATCGAAGACGCTTCTCCTCCTCCTGGGCTGTAGCCAAGCGAGCTACAAACTCCTAGAGGAAGAAGCAACTAAGCTCAGCCAATCCAGAGGCCACTCTACCAGCAGGGGTGTCCTACGTGTCTAGGCTCTCTGTCCAAAGTGCCTCCACCCGCTCTCTAAGCTCTGGATCCAACAAGATCCTTTCGGGGATGCGTAGCATCGCACCCCCTCTCCTCTGTCTGTCTGTCACAGTGAGAATCATTGGCGCATGGTCGGAAAAAGTAGTTCCTGTCAGGATGCAAAACAGATTCCCCCCCAACACACCACTGCTCTGCGTGCGGCAAAGACCAAACAACATGAGACCAAAACTCTGCTCATGCACTTGCCACATTGGGCGCATGTATGTTCAAGAAACCCATGAGGCAACCCTGAACTTGTATAGTAATCCATTGAGCTCTGCCTAGCACAATAATACCTCTGTCCACAATGGCCTGCTTCCATGAATCCGCAATAGTCATACATACCCCTCCCTAGATACATCCAGGTCCAAATGCAGCTGACCAAAATGTCTCACAGCGACCACGCAAATCTGACCACATTGTCTAATGCGGCTCTCACAAAGATGATACTCATGTAGCATAAGAATATCAATCTCACCACCCACAAGGCAACGCTGAAGCTCGTGACGCAACCGACCCCTACGCTGAAATTGGCGCCCTCCTAATCCTTGCACATTCCATGAGACAATCCTCATGGAGTCCGTGAGAAAAAACAGATGCTACAGCAGCAGTCAACCTCGCTATCTTTGAGGCCGGTTTGGATGGGGAGTAATCCGAATCCGAGCCACCTCTAGACAAACGCATCTGAAGTGCCTGTCCCACCCAGGCCAAGGCCGACCGTGCAACCCGTAGGGCTACATCCTTTGTCCAAGAATCCTCATGTACAAATACATAGCAAGGGGGGCTCTAAGTGTCAGCAAACAAGTGTACCACAATGTGTCTGCAACCTGCTACATCCGGTGGCGTCACACTAAACTTGGCTAAAGGCCAAAGTGTCTGTACCAAATCTCTCACCCCCTGGTCCCCCTGTGTGGTGTGGGAACTCAATAGCCTGGACCTGGAGCCAATCAAGAACTGTGTGCAGGGTCCACTCTGTATGATCCCTGCTGCACAACGGAAAGGAGAAACCTACCGCTGTATCCAGAGCCTCATTGCCTCGGGCTTCTAGAAAGAGGACGTGGACTCGAAAGCAAGCATCCTCCGGTTTGGGAGAAGAGTCACCAAGGAAGCGTGTGAAGTTGTAGTCGAAGAAGTCGCATCATCTACAAACGTCAAAGCTGGTCAAACCTCGAGGGACTGCTGCAAAAGGAGAGGTCTGAACCAGACGTGGCATCCTCAGGTGGGGATGTCCCTCTTGAGCCATGCAGCTCGTAGCGAAATCACTACCAAGAGATCGTCTCGCTGCGGATGTGTGTCCAATCCCCTGCGTCTTAGGAGTGTGGGATGGGTCGGGTGATGAGGCTGAGGGCCCCACCAAGTAGAGAGGAGGAGCGGGAGGTGGGGGTGGGGGTGAGGGTGGAGGAGGGGGACGAGGAGGGGGGGGGGGGGGGGGGGGGGGGGGGGGGGGGGGGGGGGGGGGGGGGGGGGGGGGGGGGACCTGAGGTGAAGGGGGCCTCCTCAGGAGATTCTTGCTACAGGGGGTCAAAACCGTTCCCTATCGTAGCCCAATGCTGCTGAGTTGCAGGAGGTCGACCACCAGAGGGGGCAGTGTGGCGAGCCAGTCCCTATCGACGGCGGTCAGGCACCTGCTGCCAACCGTCAGCTGTCTAATCGCTAGCCTCTGTCGAGATACCAGCCTGTGTGTCCCGGGTACCTGTCTTTTGAGCATGCTCAGCCTTGGGAGGCTGCGCATGCGCGGTGAGTCGAGATCTCTTACGACGACAGGCCTTTGCTAAGTGGCCCATCTGCCTCCAAATGAAGCACTGGTTTGGAAGTCCCAAATACTCCACCCTCTTGCGTGACCATCCCCTACCCACCCTCGGTAGAAGGACCACCTTCGAAAGAGTACGGGTGTCACAAACCAAAACATGTACTGAACGCACACCAGCAACCTTGGCTGCAGCTGAAGCTGTCGTGCACGGGGTCTCCAAGGCTGTCCCAATCTCAGAACCAATCCTGGAAAGAAGCAGTAAGTACTCTCTCCGCAGGCCAGGGAAGTAGACTGAAATAGGCAAGTCTGCCTCCTCGACAAGAACATCCGATGCTAGATTGAAACCATGGCACCACTGTCATAAGTGATCTTTGACCGCTCGGATGGCCAACGGGCTCATCGAGATGACCTTGGCAACCATCTCGAGAGTCAAGTGGTCCTGCTACATGAGCAAATCCTCGGACAAACCTTCGATAATACGAACATAATCCCAGGAAGCTACGTACATCATGTACCGTAGTGGGAATAGGCCAATCTTCTACCACTCGGATCTTGGCAGGATCCATACTCACTTGATTGTGAGAGACTATATGGCCGAGATAGTGTATCTTTGAGAGAAAGAACTCGCTCTTCTTTGCATTCACATGCAACTCATGCTTTCGCAATTCTTGAAACACTAAGTCCAAGTGCTTCCGATGTTCCTCTTCTGACTTAGAGAAGATGAGTATGTCGTCAAAGAATATTCTCGTAAAAGCTCGATACGGACTGAAAATGCGGTTCATCATGCGATTGAACGTCGCAGGAGCATTGGTCAAGCCGAAAGGCATTACCAAAAATTCGTATAGTCCAAAGGTTGTGCGGAAAGCAGTCTTTTGGACATCCTCAGGGGCGATCCGTATCTGATGATACCCACTCTTTAAGTCTATGCGACTAAAGACACTTGCACCGTGCAACTTATCGAGTACATCATCAATCCGAGGGATCGGAAAGCGATTCTTGACCGTGATCTTGTTTAAAGACCTATAGTCTATGCACATTCGAAACGTGCCATCTTTCTTCTGCACCAGTAGAACTGGAGAGTAGTAGGGTGAAGCACTTGGCCGTACTAACCCTTTCTCTAGAAGCTCGTTGACTTGCTTCAGAATTTCCTCTTGCTGAGCAAGACTCACCCGATAAGGGGGTTGATTGGGAGGCGAGCTACCCGGTATGAGATCTATGCAGTGATCTTCCGGGCGTACCAGAGGGAGTTCATCAGGAAGTGTTTCCGTGAAACAATCTTTGTACTTTTCAATAAATTGAAGACGCTTAATTTCCAGACTAGAGAGTGAGTCCCCACTAGTTTTATCCGTCTCACGTGCAAAAATCAAGTAAGCAAAAACACACTTCTTCATTTCTTTCTTAATGGAGATATGGCTTACAATTGGGAACTGCCAATCTCCTACATCAGCATGAATCTTTATTTTCTTACCCCCGTGATCAAAAGTGAGGGTCTTTTCCACATAATCGGGAATAGGTGTCATGTGGAAGTGCCATGGCATACCCAAGATGATATCACATCCCTCGATGGGTGCCATCAAAAATGATTCGCGGTCCTTGTACTCGCCAATCCGAAGATTGAGTTGTCCTTGCACGGGAGTTGCATTGGTTGTCAACCCCTCGAATGCCGATCCGGATGTAACCGGTGTGCCAAGCTGAGCCGGTGTGAGGCACAAACATTCCGCAGTATCCAGGGAGATGAAGTTATCCGTGGATCCTAGATCATAAAGAATCAGTACTCGTTGGTTGTTCAAAGACCCCCAGCCCTTCAGAAGTTGACGCTTCCCTTTCTCCGTTTCTATGTTTCCTTGAACATCTGGAATTGAGTTCGAGCTTGGTGGTGCCGGTTCCTTCCTTGCTTTCTCTTGCCTCGTAGAGGCTTGTTCTTGCCGTTGCTGCTTTAGCGAGCAATCCGGTTTCATATGTCCTTTCTCGCCACAGTAAAAGCATCTTCCTTCCTCTCTGAAAGTTTGAAGTTGAGTAGGAGAAAGATACTTAGTTCGCTTGCCATTGCCCTCTGGCTTCTTAGTATGATCATGGTCCCTAGATGGAGGACGTTTTCTTCCTTGGCCCCCTTGGTCATCGTAGACCCCTCTTTGTCTTGCACGGTAAGTGCTATGCTCCATTTTTTCTGGGCGTCCCAGTTGAGTGCAAATCCTCAGCAATGATTGCTGACTCCATCATCCTCTGAAGAGTATCATGCGGATACACTTTCATGCTCTTTCGAAGCTGCGGTTGAAGACCCGCTTCGAACTTTCGTTTCTTTTCCTCGTCGGCAATCTTCATGAAGGGAGTGACCTTCAGAAGAACCGACCAATACTTGTCCACATAGGTCGTTACTCTTTCATGTTCCTTCTGGGCAAGCCAGTCCCATTCCTTCCGTATGTCCTGCTCGAAGTCAGGAGGAAGAAATTGTTCATAAAATTCAGATTTGAAGCTCTCCCAAGTTCTGGCCTGGGAACCTTCCAGAATCTTGGCTAGCCACCAATTACTTGCCGTTTCCTTGAGGTGCATCCCCACATGGCGTAATTTGGATCTTTCTGTGAAGTGCCCATTGGTAAAGGCGACTTCAAACTTGTCTGATGAAGGACAGTGCTTTGGAGATGTCTCTCCGTCCGTTGTAGGTTTCGAACTTGATGTCCTTGTCGCCCGATTTGAAGACTCTCATGCGATGTTGAGACTTGCGACCATGCTTCTTGAATCGAGGCTTATCTTTAGGTTGGTGTAGGGTAGTAGTAGTAGCGGCTTCCTTCTTCTGACGAGATGATCGAGAAGTAGAAGTATAATCGGGAGAGTAGGATGGAGATGAGATAGAGATGTCCTTGCTCTCATCTAGCAAAGAGAGCGCTTTTTCCTAGCCCTTCCTTGGAGTAGGCCGTTCATTCCGATCCGAAGATCCTTTGTGCACCTCGGCACGTTCTTCTTCTCTTTCCTCCTGCGGTCTCACGCCAACAGTGTGGTCTGGATGCCTGGCTGCATCGGTTCCATTCGTTTTCTTCATTCCGCCCAAGAGCTTTTGGACATCTGGCAATAGTAAGATTTGTTACAAATCCACAAGCTGAGCTTGCACTTGTTGAAGCTCCTCTTCAACGCTTCTCCCTTGGCCCGACATGGTTCTTCCCGTTCTTCCCGGAATCGTCCTTCTTTGCAGAGAAAGAGAGGAGTCCGAGCTCTGATACCACTGTCACAAAACGGGAGCGTACACGAGCACTTAGAAATCTGAAAAATAAAATACTTTGCAAAGGTGAGAGAAGGGAGAAGATCGACACAGTATTGGGGACCAGAAGATGGGCTGGTCCCCCCCCCCCATCAAGAGTACTCTTTATTGAGGGAGAATTCTTATACAAGCACGAGAACCCGAGGAAACCCCTCCGTTCTGTAATCTTAGACCCGAAGGATGTGCTTTCCCGTAAAGGGCTTGGGCACAAGGCCGTTCCTTCCCGTAAGGGACCTAGGCGCGAAGCCGTACTTTCCCGCAAGGGACTTAGGCGTGAAGCCGTACTTCCCGTGAGGGGCTTTCTCGTAAGACGGGATATTCCTGCAAAACAAACCACACAAAGCAATAATTCTCAATGCGTATCAACACCTTATACCTGTCGCTCCTTGCTCGGAAAAGCGACCTCCGTACTCATTCGTCACACGAACACTTGCAATTTCCATCGCCAACACTTGCTCAAGAATCCCAGCGCTAGTTTCTTCTGCTGCTTCCGGCGTGTCTAAAATTGAAACGCTTGCTGCCCTTTTATAGGCCCTTGCACCCGGCGGGAATAGGAGCCGAAAAAGCAGAACCCTGGCGCCCCTAGAGAGAGGAGAGAGAGAGATCGCTGAATCTGGCCTTCGTAGCTTATTAGCGCTGAGTTTTTTTAGAGAGCCTTGCTTTATTTTATTATAAGAGGGCTGGTCACTTAAAAGTGACCGGTCACTCTATAAAATAAAGTGTGGACCTTTTCAAACTTCAAAAACTCACTTAGTTAGTGAAAATAATGCTACACGAACACATTCCAAGCGTCCCCGGGTGCAGAACACGGCACAAATGCAATGCAGACACAGACTCCTCGAGGGAAAGCATCTGCCCTCCCGCGAATGTTCCTGCTTTTCGTAAAAAGCTTCATTGAACCCATCTTTATTCTTGTGCCTACGTTCTTACGCGTATTTTCTTACTCAGTTCGGATTTCCTCCTTAGCCTACGGAATGCCCCCTTACTAATGCACCCGTCACCCATCATGTGACGCATCAGGGGCACTCGTAACCCGGCCCTTTCCACCTAACTTACGGAAACTCCTTCGCGATGTTTACCGTCACCCATCAAGTGACACATCAGAGTTGTCCGTTCTTGATGGTACTTCTTATAGCTACAATCTTTTAACAGTTCTTAGTGTACACAATAAAATATCCTAGAGAAAGAAATTAATCATTAAAAGAAAAAGAATAGTCCAATTAGCAACACCTACCCCCTCCCCATCTACGCCGAGGATTGCACCAGATCCTATGGAGGCTTTTCTCAAGATGATGATGGACAGAAAGTTAGAAGGCGAAGAAAGAAGAGCAGAAAGAAAGGCCGAATTGGATCGCGAGCGCGAAGACAGAAGGGTAGCCTTGGAGCGTGAGCGTGAGCAAGCGCGCTTGGCAGCCGAACAGAGAAACCAACACATGCAAGAGTTGATCCTACTATTTTCTAATGTGCAGGCGCAGATTGAAAAGAATCAGAAGAAGGAGACTCTCTCCGTCTTGTCTTCTCAAAAACACAACACACATGATTTGCATGATCAAGATGTGATTACTCACAAGCATGATGATTTGCAAGATAAAGATGTGATTGTTCACAAGGATGATGGTTTAGTAGATACTTTGTCTAGTGAAGCTAACCTCATTGCAGATTCGATAGATCACAAAGAACCGATCTTGGCTCTCGAGTCGAGGTCCAAAGAACCCCACAGGAAGTATTCTGTGTTCGAATGATTAGTCAGCACGCATTGTTCGAGTGTTTCATTCGTGATGCTTTCCTGTATTTTAGTGTAAGGTGCAGCGGAAGTGAATGTTGAACTTTGCTCAAGATGAGTGCTTCGAATTGTGCTCAAGGGTTCCTTTTACTTACGGAAGGGAGAGCCTTCCGTTACTTTAGTGAGAGAGTGCAATGGACACAAACAAAGTGGTGAACACTATGAATGAAGGTGCATGAGTCTGAGAGATAGAGAGAGAAGAGTACGACACCAAAATGTTGTCAAAACCCCCCTCCACCGAAGGCCCCACTCTCTATGGCGAGAGCGGTCTACTATTGATTGCACAAATCTCTACAAAACTTTGGACTTGCTGACGATGTCGACGACGATGAGACGACGACAAGACGGGCTGAAATCTGAAACGCTAAGGGCTGAAATCTGCAAATCTTTATCTGCTGAATTCTGACTCTATGTCGATGGCGACGATGCAATGACGACGTGCTGAAAACGCAGATGCTGAAATCTGCGTTTTCCGAGCTGAAACTGCGAACTTCGATGGATCTGACGGTGCGGCGAGGATCTGTTGCGGGAAGGTGAGATCTACGAGGTTCGGGACTCCTAGTGCTGTGTCTAAACGCTGAAAACTGAAAACGCTGGTGCTTACTGAGGTTCCGTCGTGATGAATCTGCAAAACGCCATGTTGATGCAAAAACACTAGGGCTGAAAACTGTCCTGCTACTGCCGGTTGTCCTGCAAATGCAAAACGCTAGGCTTCTTGATCTGTCTTGCTGCTGCCGAGGCTGATCCGCTGTGCAAAAAGCGCCAGGCTGCCTGTGGATGAAAACGCTAGGTCCTTGCAGTTGCAAAAACGCTAGCTCTGCTGATGTGGGGGTTCTTGCTGAGAAGGTGTCTATTGAACTTTCGTTCCTGCTGCCTCTTCTGCCGGATTATGCTAGCGCTAGGTTTTCTTATATACATCATTGGCCAAATTGTCCTACCCAGTTCCCAACAAAAGTCACTTAAAAAATAATAAGTGAAAAATGTCAAAAATAGGGAAAATAGGTCTATGCACTATAATAATGCTCCTGATTGGTTCTGATGGAAATTTGATGATCATGCTATGTGCAACCAGAGGATATGCATCTACATCAAGTGTCTGGACATGCACGGTCTGCGAACAGACTCACAAAAGTGCCAGATCACTTCCTAATCTAACTGAACTGAACCCATGTCATGAAGTAGCTTGTCCACGTACACATAGTGTTAGATGTGCACGTGACATCTAGTCACCGTCTTTATGTGATCCCTTTTCACAGGCATACCCTATTGCACGATGAAAAGATGAAATGTTTGCATTCAAGAAATTCACATTCCATGTCTCTTCCTTGGCATGACACAGTATCCGAAAGAGCACAAGAAGGATTGAGCATCAAGCATCGGCATGTTCGTTGTGATTTGCCACAGTTGATAGATTTAGATCAGAAAGTCAAGATTCGACCCCATTTTTTGCTTGTGTTTGATGAACGGTTTGGCACTCCGTCTCTTTGTTCATCTCCATTGCATGCACAGTCATTTAGAAAGCATAAAATTTTCCCAGTCACTTTATATGGAATGGGTATGTTCATGTTTTTTGTGTTGGAAGTGGTTTCAGGAATTTTCATCCTCGGAGATTCTTGAAGAAGGTAGACGCATAGACGCATGACTATAGACAAAGTTGAAGCATTGAAGGAGCCACAGATGACTTTGTGTCGCTTTCGGTGCAAGCCCAAAGAAGCAAGCGTTGCAAACCTTTATGAAGTTCAAGTATCGCATGACCCACGCATTAGAGTGGGCCGGCGAAGAGTCCTTTCCAAGATTCCAGACGCTGTTGACGATCTCCCTTGACACCATACAATTTGGTACCAGTACCTCACTTTGAAAAGGAGGGGATGTCACGTGCACATTTAACCCTTTGTGTACGTGGACAAGCTACTTCATGACAAGGGTTCAGTTCAGTTAGCTTAGGAAGTGTTCTGGCACCTTTGTGAGTCTGTTCGTCGCAGGCTGTACATGTCCAGGCACTTAGAGTAGATGCATATCCTCTGGTTGCACACAGCATGATCATCAGCATTACCATCAGATTCCATCAAGAGCATTTTACAATGCAGAAAACCTATTTTTCTATTTTAGCCATTTTTCACTTATTATTTTTAAGTGACTTTTGTTGGGAAACTGGGTAGGACAATTGAACCAAGCTTATATAAAAGAAAACCTAGCGCTAGTGGATTCTCGCAGAAGAGTAAAGGAGAGCACAGGCACCTAATTGCAGCAGGCCTGTCACAAGACGGGCACCACGTGCCAATAGAAAAGAACAGACTGAACAGACTATAAGCACTTCAATAACAACTGAACTGAAAGAGAGAGACGACACGCGACATGGAGTGGCGGAATTCCACCCCAGAGAGTATTGAACCCAAACCCCGGCGCCCCTTTCGGTATTTCTTTATACTGCACCACCACAGTACAAGCTGGTACTCCAGACTCTGCACCTTCTCCATGAAGCATGCCAGAGAATGAGCCCTTAGCACATATTAAAGGCCCTAGGCCCCGAAAGCAGTTTACAGTGAAAAGCCTTCAAACTCAAAAGCATCTGGTCCAAAAGCAATGCCAAAAAGCTGTCAGCGTAAATCACGGAAATCCGTACAGCAGTCAATGCAAAACGCGAAAATCCGTACAGCCTGCCACATCATCATGTCAACACCATTTTCGAAAATCTGCGTGTGGGGGATCCTGCTTTATTTTAATCCTTTATGTCACTCGGGGCCCCATCGGACGGGTCCCCCATAAGTTGGTAGGACTTCTTCTTCTGTTACTTGTTCTTCTTAGGGTTTAGGCCCCTCGGCCGACATCTGCAAGTTGACTCCCTTCTTCAGGGCTTTGACACTCAGCAGTTTGTGACAAGGCCCTCCAAAAGACTTCTCAAGCAAGAACCCCTGCAAGGCCCTTGCGTTTTTCAGCAGTAAAGCCCAGCGCTTTCAGCAGCCATTTCCGCATCAGAGCAGCCCTTTGGTCCAGCGTTTTGCAGCATACAAGACAGCATTTTCAGCCTTGGCTTGACAGAGTTTTTCAGCCCTTTGGACAGCGTTTCTCAGCCTTGACACACACTGGTAGAACCAGCGATTTTCAGCCAAGAGTGGCAGCGTTTTCAGAGGTCTACACCAGCGTTTTTGCATTGCTGTCCCAGCGTTTTTCCAGCCCTAAGAAGCAGCATTTTTTCTCAGCTATCAAATCTGCAGATCAGCCCCGACTTGGTGTAACGGTGACCGACTCGCAGCATTCAGTTTTCAACCTTAGCATCGTCATCGTCGTCCGCACCGTCGACTTCAACATAGCATCACTTAGACTCGCAGCATCATCACCTTGTATCAGATTTGTGCAATCAACAGCATAGACTTCTCTCGCCATCGAGAGAAGGGCCCTTGGAGGAGGGTTTGACAACTCTTCTGGTGTCATATTCTCTTCTCTCTCTATCTCTCAGTCTCAACACCTTCATTCACACTGTTTACCACTTTGTTTGTGATCATTTGCACTCTCTCACTAAATGACAGAAGGCTCTCCCTTCCGTAAGTAAAAGAAACCTTGAGCATAGTTCGGAGCACTCAAAGTTCATCTTCACATCCGCTGCACCTTACAAAGGCTTTAATGCCACATGACATTATTCGAGCCAAGCTAGCTGCTCCTCCCCTTGTGGTCGAGGCACTTACCAGATTAGTATCCTTTATGCACAGTTTATGGGACCTCCCCAGAGACAGATATGATCAGCTGGCCCTTGAGTCCTCCAGAAAGCTAGCACTACAGGGTGATACAGCATGTTGGTATGGGCACATGACATCATGGTTTCAGTTACATCGGTTCAGCATGACAGATTGCCCCCGTTCCGGTACTCCTTGGATGCACCTTCCCTATCTATCACACGGACAGAGATCACTAGAATAATACGTCAGGATCTGATTCAGCTAGATACCAGGAGCACATGGATATAGCCGATACAAGAGTTGGGCACGAAGATGGCTTTCTATAGAGAGCATCTTCTCCAACTCATGGAGGACAGATTTGTGACGAGGTCTGGATACATGGATACACATTTCTCTCATGGGATACAGTGTGCTATTGGCCAGATACACATCCTCGCATCAGCTTCAGATCGAGACTGGTAGATTTTGAGGAGTACCAGCAGAGGCCAGGATATGTCATTTATGTCATATTGAGCCAGAGACAGAGCTGCACTACATATGTCACTGCCCTGTGTACTATGAGATCCGTGGTTGCTTTCACTGCTTGTTCAGAGAGGGTTTCAGACCACTTTCTAGAGTCATGAGATACCCAGACCAGAGATGCCTAGGCCTATTTTTACGCGAGCTACGTAGACACAGGGAGAGCTTGCTGGGGAGAGCCAGTCTCAGAGGCAGATCACAGATTTCTTTACACCATACAATGAGCAGCCCGAGGAGTGCTCACCACAGCAGAGCTCAGCTTCAAGTCACGCTCACACCAAAGGTACGTTGACCGATCGAGCGATTGAGCTAGGGAAATCCAGACGACCACGATCACGGGGGGCTTCATAATACCGGAGGAGGCTGCAGGCAGCAGAGGATACGGATCACCCTAGCTTGACATGTGAGGCGCCCAGTCAGAGTACTGACTATGGAGGATATTGACGAGATTCGCCACCGACCGATGAGGGATTTCTTGTGACCCCCCCTGACCACCCCCCCCCGGATCCGCCTACCATTTTTATATCACCCATTGTATCAGCCCACCCATTGAACCATTGTATCAGCTCTCATCCCCCCCCGCCCCCCTTTTTTTGGTTGTACTTAGACATTGTACTAGATTCACCACTTGTAACTTTTTTGGTCTCATAGGTCACTTTGGCCTTCTATAGACGTTAATATATCATTTCATATCACCCAAGTGTGGTAGATTGGTTATGCCATTTCCCTCTTGAATAACAAGTCTTGAGTTCAACTCCTCGTTGGCTAGATCTTTAAGGTCTCTTGGGATAGTTTCCTACAACGTTAAAACTCTCTTCTTCTTCTTCTTCTTCTTCTCTCTCTCTCTCTCTCTCTCTCTCTCTCTCTCTCTCTCTCTCTCTCTCTCTCTCTCTCTCTCTCTCTCTCTCTCTCTGTGTGTGTGTGTGTATGTGTGTGTGTGTGTGTGTGTGTGTGGAGCTCTGGAGCTCTTTCTTTCTCCAAGGCTCAAAAAATACTACTCCTCGGGACCGGACGGGCCCACCTATTTATTAAGTTGTGGGCCCGACGGCTTTTTATTTTTCTTGACAGGCCCGCCGATATCTTTCATTTTCTCGGCTGGCCTGCTGGGATTTAACAAAATCCCAGCGGGCTTTTTGTGGGTTACCAGATCGCCCTTAACCGGCTTCATGGTGATCATGTTAAGTATCATTATGTAAATATGACAATAACACTTAGTAATCCAAAAAAATTTATGTGATTACATAAATATTAAATCCCTATCCTCTAATGTTGCTTAGTGTATGCAATTCGGGATGATAAACCAATTCCATGTATATCCATACACTCTCGTAGGCAACCCCTCCGTACATTGTGTGTCTCCGTGTAAAAGCAATGTCCCTACCTCAGAATGTCCTCAAAATATACCGCATCAAGTTTTAAAGAAAAGCCATTACAATTTCACACTATCATTTTTAGGGTCCCATGGGTCCCGTACCGTCATGCTAACCAGCGTTCCGTAATGATCACCTTCCCATCTCTATAAACAGCCCATTTTCCTTGTTTTAGACAACCCATATTGTTTTAGACAAGCACTAGATTTGATGCAAATATTACACCCTTTGTACACAATAGAAATTCTCTGAAAAAGTCATGCATAAAACCCTCCCCCTAAACATGGACTTAAAAATTAACCGCTTAAGACAGTATAAGCATGAAATTCAAGCAATACCCTACAAAAAAAATCCAGTCCGCAATGTCAAGTCTGTCTTACTGACCATTCTTCCATTAACTTAGTCTTCTCTGGAAGTGGGATGGTTGGAGATATTTCCAAAGGGTAGTAGTGATCAAATAGTAGCTGCCGCTTCATGTCATACTCTGGATTGCCTTGGTTGAGGAGCGAATGACTGCCTGGCTTAACATTCAGAAATTTGAATACATAAATGCTCTGCTAGAATAATGAACATACCAGAAACAGAAGTAAATCTTCTAAGTAAAACGAAGAGAGCAAGTATATACTTTGTCCTCTTTTCCCATCAACCAAGTACTTTGTGAGCGTCATGTCAAAATCAGCAATAACCTATCAGCAGAGAGAATGCAACAAGTAATCTATGCTGTCCACATGCAAGCATCAGCTGATCAGAAATAATCTAAGAGCAGGAAAAATGAGTAGTACAAGATACACAAAACAAATTGGATGCATTAGCGCAATTCCACGTATGTGCTATGTATGTAAGGTTACATTTCCAGAAATATTAAAATCAAGCAAACACAGATATGCCAACTCCATGCCCACATACATATGAGTGTCAACGACAAGCATACATACATGAATTGAGCATACAGACATACATCAACTACATGCATGCGTAACCTGTCTTATGTGAGCATATGTATGCAAAAAATATGCGCCCCTTGCATCATTTACATACTTGTAGCTTGGAGAGGCCACCGCAACGACGAATGCCATCAATCTTAAGTTGCAGGCCAGTGGGGTCTGCAATGACGACATTGGAAGAGGAGGCGAGCTGAGAGCAGCCACAACTCAGAGCTCGCGAGCGGTTGAGGCAGCTCGACATAAGAGTTGCTCTCATCAACATTTCCCGCCCGCCACCGAAGTGGCAAATTGCAATCACGTAGACTAATACTTAACAGTGGGACAGTAGGCGACCAGCCGTTAACTTAATGGCAATGGCAATTCCTTTTAAGCCCTTGTCACATCCAGCTTAAATGGCGAGCGCTCATTGGCTACAGAAAAAGGAAGAGATGCCCTCCAACTTGTCAGAGGGACTGCCTTCATCTCCTCTTTTGGAGGGGATCTTGTCAAAGTCAACGATGCGGAAGCGTAGAGACCAAGGAGGGAGAGAGAGAGAGAGAGAGAGAGAGAGACTCCTAAACAATCAATCTTGGCAATGAATAACTGAATGTGTATACAATGGAGGCAAGGGGTTGCGTATATAATAACCTCAATAAATTGCCCTAGCCAAACTTTGACAAATAAGTAAAATAAATACCTAAAAGCCAAACTAAATAATGGGATCACATTGGGTAGTTCACTTGAGATACCAAAACTCTAACACCCTCTTTGTAGCTCACAGTGGACATCGATAGTGAGACCAAGTCGGTGAAGAAGCTACCATGGACACCCCTGTAAATGACCTTGTCCCCGTGTGCTTCCCCATCTATCTCAGAAATCTGAATTTTGCCTTGAGTTATCAACACGACTTCCTCCTCAATGAGAAAAGATCTGAGATCATCAAATTCCAACTTTTCCTTCGTGACTTGGAGTCAAAGTGTCCTAGACATTGTTTCATACTCCTTGGGCAACTTCGTGAGAACCAAAGTAGCTAACTAAGTACTCGCCAGTGCACTTTTCATAGCCAATAGTTGATCATGAATAACTTTAGCCTTCATAAGAAATGATTGCATGGAACTTCCTCGTGGAAACTAGATGGCAAATAACTGTCCAAGAAGGGTGAATGCTCGCATGGTAGAATCTCGATAAAACATTCCAACGATCTTGTACCACATATCTTTGGCAGTCGTTAAAGTCTGAATAGCTCGAGAAAGGTCCTTTGTAAGAGGTTCCACAATGGCTGACATTGCCTTCGCTTTAGCTACATTCCAATCGACACACGATTTGAGATATTCATCATCTTGAAGGCGGGTGTACCTAGTGTGGAGATCCCTCATGGGACGGGGCTCCGAGCCATCGACAACATCCCATAAGCCTTTTCGCAAGAACCAAAGTCGCATGATCAAATTCTAATGAGCGTAGTTATTGCCATTCAATTTGGCTAGCGCTCGAGCAAGGGGGGGGGGGGGGGTTCATGATGAAGTTGTAAGATCTGGAATTCCGAGAAACCTTATTGCACTCCAAGGGTGACCGCACAAACCAAGTCTCAAATTCCATAGCCGATCCTCAGAATCTTCTATTGCCTGTTCGTCTCCCAAGCCGATCACCAAGAACTACAAAGCGTTCGCCTCAAAAATGCTCTCTTCCCCAAGCTACTCCTCAAAGTGTGGCAAATGGGGCTCCGAAATCCATCGTCCAAGGCTATCCAAGTCGAGGCTACCAAATCCTCCTGTGTTGTCCAAAGGTGCCCTCCACACTCACTTACTCTCAAAGCATTTTAAAACGTTGGTGCAGGATGAGAGAGGAGGGGGCACTTGGGTTAGCGGGGGGGGGTTACTACGACTGGGCATCTCAAAACACAGAGGCAAAGGGCACTCTCGTTGTCCACGTTGACACTATGAGGCAGCGGCGTGCAGGAGCAAATTCCCTCCACTAACGCTAGCGATAGCGTTTCAAAACGCTACCGCAGGTGGCAAAGGGACCGCGAGATGCTATCGGCTTGGCATTTCAAAACGATGGTGCTAGGGGAACTTTCGGCGTCGCTGCGTAGCAATGTTTTACAACACAGGTGATAGCAAAGGGCGACGGGATTAAGCACCGACGACAAAGGGAGGAAAGGCTCCTCATGAGCTCTCTTTATGAGTGCTCCTCGTCCGCCAAGGCTCTGATGCCATGTCAAAGTCGACGATGCGGAAGCGTAGAGACCAAGGGGGGGGGGGGGGGGGGGGGGGGGGGGGGGGGGGGGGGGGGAGAGGAGAGAGAGAGAGAGAGATCATTAATCAATCAATCCAATCAACTTGGCAATGAATAATTGAATGTGTGCGCAATGGAGGCAAGGGGTTGCTTATATAGCAACCTGAGTAAATTGCCCTACCCACACTTTGACAAATAAGTAAAATAAATACCTAAAAGCCAAACTAAATCATGGGATCACATTGGGCAACTCACTTGAGATGCCTCAACTCTAACAGATCTACGGTCTCAAATCGATGTTGATTTTGAATCATCCGATCCATTTGGGGAAAAATATGAGTTTGATGGGGCTTGACCTCATGATATCCCAACACGAAGCAAATGTCATACCACTACGCTAGTGGACTTGTTTTGTTATGCAAGGGAAATGATAGCATTGTATTGAGTAGTTTCGGCACGCTCGCAATCTTAGTTCACACCAAGTTCAATTCAGGTTTACGCCAAGTTCACACCACCAAAATATAGTGCACATAGCTTGCAAAGTTGACATATAGTTCACATCTAGCTCACATGTGCCCAAATTTACACTGAGTTTACATTTAGTTCACATTCGGAATCAAAAAACGATTGTGATCCCTATCGAAACACAACGCCGTTTTCAACCATAGATCCCTTCTAAAATTCGAGTATCATTTAGTAACTAGAGTGATGCCTTAGCTGCATTTGTAAAGTATAGAAGTGGAGGTAGAGGGAGAGGATGAATGTGAGTAGAAGTAAGAGCATTCAAGGTAGAAGCAAGAGAGGGAAGAATGGCATACAAACCAACCAAAGCACCACCAAGCACGACATATTTCTCCAACAAAACTCATGACTAGCAAACTTATCGTGAATTCTCTCATCCATGTCAATATTTTGTGTGAAGCCACATACCTTCAAGGTGCAAGTGTAGGCAATTGCATATGGAGAGAGGCCTTTCCATTGCCGTGCAAATGAACACTGCTTCTTTGACACAACCATGTTCATAATATCCAGCAATCAATGCGTTCCAAGTGAAAACATTCCACACAAGAAGCCCATCAAGAACTTCTCATGCATTATTAAGGGGTATCACATTTGGCATAAATAGTCCAAAAGGTGCTCCCTAAATATGCATCTTTTAGAAATAACCCTCTATTGTGGAGTTGACTTTGTATCCGATTGACTTGGTATAGATCCTTCTTCTAAGCACATGCTTTTGGTCTCATGAAAAAAGAAAAACTCAATGCGTTGACACCTCATCATGCTTTTCCTGTGTATGCTCAACTTGAGTAGCCAATATTGCTTGTTCCTTGTATTTGTCAATTGATTTGCCCTCGCTCTGTTGTGACACAAACCTAGTGATGCTTACAAGATATGCATCAACCACAAAAAATGATAAAAGGGATTGTCTGTGTGAGTGAGTGTGCGTGTCTGTGAGAGGTGGCTTTTAAGCTGCAAGCATAGGCGCTTGCATTTGGAGAAAGGGCCTTTGCATCTGGTTAAAACAACCAAAGAGCACAGCCATGCTGGGCATATTTTGGTGGACAACAAGGTTATCAAGAACTTGCCCACATCATTTTGCATTAAACAAAATCACTTTCGTGATTTTTCCCAAGCTTCGTTGACCAACCCTTGCTAGGAATATCCTACTATAAGAGCATTCCAAGAGATTTTGTCTAGCAAGAAACCCTCACTTCACATCTGGTTACAACAACTTCCTTCCACAGCCATGCCGCTCATATATTGCAATCAACACATTCTAGAATGTGAAATTTCACATAGAAAGCTCATCTAGAGTAAGTGTACCACATTTGGCATACATATCAACCAAAGCATTGCCAAGCGAAGCATGTTTTTCCAACAGCCTCTGACTAGCAACCTCATTGTGAAGTCTCTCACCAATTTGAAGGCCTGCCATACACCTTCAATATAATGCCAAGGGTAAACCTAGGGGGATACGGGACCCACTCCAAGGGTCAGCTACTAGTGTGGATAGGGGATTCTAAGTATGGGTGGCCAAGGGTCTATTTTAGGGGTGGTAGAGTGAAGAATCCTCAGGCAGTTCTCATAGGTCTTAGACTAGTATCAGATCTAGGGGACATGGGAGCTATGGAGGAGAGGGAGGAAGGCTTTGCATGGCTCATGCATGGCTGCCTGATCTCTCTCTCTCTCTCTCTCTCTCTCTCTCTCTCTCTCTCTCTCTCTCTCTCTCTCTCCTCATGGAGGGTAGGCCGAGGAAGATTCAAAGGTTACGCAAGAATTGTACCTAAGGAGAGCCGTCGTCATCGTGAAGCAAGAGCGGCGGGAACCTCCCCTTGCTCACACAATGAGGTGAGGATGGCCTGCACAATTTAGCTTTGGATTTGCTCCAAAAAGGAATTCCTGTAAAGAATGAGGATGCAAGAGAGCTACACAAGACAAGCACAAAGCACACAGAGATGGAAAGCTTCTTCTTCTTCTTCACAGAAAAGAGAGTACAAAATGACTAAGTGCTAAAGCTGAAAAGTAGCACATATGTACATGCGGTCACTAAGTGTGAACTCGCTAGAAGCGTACTAGGCTGGCACTATAAGTGTAGTCCAGCTGTAGAATCACTGGCAGAGATCTTCCGTGTCGGTCACCTAACGCGCCAGTGAGTAAATGCCGTAAGCGGCCAAGACCCGTAGTGGATGCCAGCTCAAGGTGTAGAGCTCGACATCTCAACACTCCCCCTCGAGCTCTGCATGTCGCAGAGTCCAAGCATAGTCCGGAAACGTCGAAGCTTCTCAGCTCCGAGGGCCTTGGTAAAGATATCCGCTATCTGCTCCTCTGTGCTGACGTAGAACAAGTCGATGTCGCCCGCCAACACTCGCTCTCGAACGTAGTGGTAATGGACCTCTATGTGTTTGGTCCTGGCATGGAACACTGGGTTCCTAGCCAACTGCATGCTGCTGAGGTTGTCACAATGGATGAAAATCTGTTGGTCCACCTGCACTCCCAAGTCCTCAAGTAATGTGCGTAGCCAAGCTACCTCGCACACCGCAACTGCTGCACCTCTGTACTCGGCCTCTGTGCTCGATAAAGCAACCGTAGGCTGCTTTTTGCTGCTCCAAGTAACAGCAGCACTCCCAAAAGAGAACATGAAGCCACTCGTAGATCTCCTATCAACAATGCTACCTGCCCAATCTGCATCTGTATACCCATACAATGCTAATGGTGCATCTGCTGCATAGAACAATGCGTAGTCAAGAGTACCTTGCACATACCTAAGTGTGCGTCGTACTCCATCCAAATGTGGCTTCCTCGGAAGTTGCATGAACTGACTCTCCAAGCCTACTGTGTAGCTCAAGTCTGGCCTCGTGATAGTCAAGTAGATTAGACTACCCACAATCTTCCTGTACATGTTGACATCCTCAACAACATCACCCTTCTCTGCACTCAGCTTTGCATTCACATCCAAGGGAATAGAAATTGGCTTACAATCAGCCATACCATACTTTGACAACATGTCCAAAGCATACTGTCTCTGTGATAGCCATACACCCTCTGGAGTCCTGATCATTTCAATGCCAAGAAAGTAGCGCAACTCGCCTAAATCTTTCATTTCAAACTCCTGTTTGAGAAGACCCTTCACATGGTCAATCTCCATAGCATTGTCACCAACAATAATAAGGTCATCTACATATATGGTAATGACCACAATCCCCACATCACTCTCACGTACATAGAGTGAATGATCAGCATGAGCTCTCCTAAAACCAATACTGACAAGATACTTGGCAATCCTGTCATGCCATGCTCTAGAGCCCTGCTTCAAACCATACAAAGCTTTGAGAAGTCTGCATACATAATCTGGGTAACCTGGATCGACATAACCAGGTGGCTGATCTATATACACTTCCTCTTGCAACTCACCATTCAAGAAGGCATTCTTTACATCCATTTGATGCATAATCCATCCTCTAGATGCAGCCACTGCTATGACAACTCTCACTGTCATCATCTTTGCCACTGGAGCAAAGGTCTCCTCATAGTCTATGCCATACGTCTGTGCATAACCCTTTGCGACCAGCCTTGCCTTGTGACGCTCAATGTTACCATCAGCCTTATGCTTGGTTTTATACACCCATTTACAGCCAATAGCTTTCTTGCCACGTGGCAATGGCACCAACTCCCATGTGTCATTTGCTTCCAATGCAGCCATCTCTTCATTCATTGCATCATCCCAATGCACATTTCCAACTGCATCCTCAAAACATGTGGGCTCCACATCCTGTATCACCTTAGCCATGTAGGCTTGGTGATGCGCTAGATACCCATCATAAGTCAATTTCTGACTCTATTAGATCTGCGCGGTCCTGGGTCACTCCTTTGCCCTCTAGCATCTTCTTGTACTTTCCTTACACCAGGTGTCCTGACAGCCGGAATTCCAAATTCCTCATCAAGACTTTGTTCAGAACCATCTGAATCCATGTCTACATGTGAAAAACCTGATGATGCATCAACCATAAAGGGAGGTTCATCAACCTTTTCCTTTCCTTTTCGTGATACATTCCCTGTACCTGTTGGTGGAGTAACCTACGTACGTAGTCTACCATTCCATGGTTTCTCAACAGAGCCACGAGAAGAGGACTCTTGTGGTCCACTCAAAACCTGTGACTGTGGCCTCACATTTTGTACAACCACATCATCTTTTACATCAGCCCCAATAGTGCCATGTGCATTACTGTACCAGCTGCTCATCTCATCAAAGACTACATCTCTGCTCACTCGTAATTCTCGTGTAGTAGGATTGTAGCACCTGTACCCCTTTTGTTCAAGGGAATATCCCACAAGAATACATTTCTCTGCTTTAGGATCCAATTTCCTACGCAACTCATCTGGTACATGCACGTAAGCTATGCAGCCAAACACTTTCAAGTGTGCCAAATCAGGCTTTGTACCTGTAAACTTTTCCTCAGGTGTTACATCATGCACCGCAGCTGTAGGTGTCCTGTTCATAATGTACACAGCTGTATTTACAGCTTCAGCCCAGAAATGATGAGGCATGTTCTTCTCATTCATCAATGCACGTGCAACCTCTGCAATGTGCCTGTTTTTCCTTTCTGCGACCCCATTCTGCTGTGGAGTATATCTGCATGTAAACTGCCTGTGTATACCATGCATTCGCAGAAAATCTGAAAAATCATTGGAGAAGTACTCTCCCCCTCCATCTGACCTCAATGTCTTGATTTGCATATCTGTCTCCTTCTCAATCATGACTTTGAAGTCTTGAAAGTGACCAAACACTTCACTTTTGTTACGCATGAAGTAGACCCATACTTTCCTTGTATGGTCATCAATGAAAGAGACATAATACCTGCAACCATGTATACTTGCAGTATCGGTTGGACCCCAAACATCTGTGTGCACCACCTCAAGTTGCTTTTTTTACATACATTGCGCTCATGTGGAAATGAGCCCTTTGACTGTTTTCCAAACTGGCATGCTGCACACACTTTATGCATACCATCCACCTTGAATTTGGGCAAACCTTTTACAATCTGTTTTGATTGCATGCTGCGCAATCTCTGCTCATTGACATGGCCAATGCGTTTGTGCCAAATGTCAACGTCAGCCACAACACCTGTGCCCTGTGCAAATAATGCAGCTTTTACCTCAGGCATGTCTACATTCAGCGTAAACATTCTGCCCACACATTTGCCCTCTGTGATCAGCTTACAGCCATTCTGGAAATCTTCTACATAACAGCCATTTGGATTGAAGCGAACCTGCAAACCCTGCTCAACCATTTGTCCAATAGAAACAAGATTCTTTGTAATGTTTGGGACATGAAGTACATCTGCTAAGTACTTTGATTTCCCACTCTTCGTATTTAGAGGTATGTCCCCTACATGAGCAATGGGGTGAGCTGTGTCATCTCCTGTCTGCACATAGCCTGACACATCTGGTTTGCGCATATCTCTAAACCACTCTCCACGAGACGTCATGTGATTAGAGGCACCTGAATCCACATACCAAACATCATCTTGGGTGGAATTCTCTGCAGTCATTGTATTCATTACATGTTGCATAACAAACATGCGCTCGTTTTTGCTGTCATCTGCATCTCTGCTAGTAGATGCATAGTTGCCCTGTTCTCTCTTTCTACTTGCTTTTCCCTTTGGACAGTCACGTGACATGTGACCTCTTTCACCACAAGTCCAACATTCTCTACTATCTGGAGTATGTTGCTGCCTGCTTGATCCTGCACCACGACCTCTTTGACTCCCCCTGCCTTGAGACCGGTTTCCCCTGCCACCTGTATTGTTTTGATTTGATTGACCTTCTAGAAATTGGCCCCTGCAACCCCTTGGGCCTCGACCACGACCTCTACCTCTACCTCTGTTGGAGTTAGAATAGAAGGCCTGTTCAGAATTATTTCTGCCATGAGAAGAAGATGTGTCAAGGTTCTTCTCCTCAAGAATAAGCATAGAAATCAAATCTTGGAACACGGGGATGTCGTCTCTTGTATTCATGGAAGACCTAAAATGTACATACTCATCTCCTAGACCATCCAAGCATGCACGGACAATGTCATCGTCTTCCACTGAGACTTTAATAGATCCAAGAGCCTCAATGATACTCTTGATCTTCAAAGCATAATCATTGATGGAGAGGTTGTTCCTCTTAACCTGATTTAGCTCCGACTTTAGTTGAAGCTTCCTGGCCTTGGTGTTCACCTCGAACACTCTGCCTAAGTTTTTCCATGCAATGGCGGGGGTTTCAGCATCCTGTAGATAGCCCATCATGCCATCTGTGATGCTCATAGAAAGCAAATACATCACTTTGCTCTGGCCTTGTTGCCAGTCCCTCAAAGCTTTCCTTTGTTCTGCTGTAGCATTTGCCTCGGGAATCTCTGGTTCCTTTTCATTGTCTCCTTCTACATAGTCCCAATAACCTTTTCCTTTTAGGAAATTTGTTATTCTGAACTTCCATGCAGGGTAGTTATTTTTCTCAAGCTTCTCAGTAACAATCTGACTAAAACCGTCAGACATCTTGAAGCACTAAGACAAAATAGCTGCAATCTGCAAAAACCTGCAAATCTGCTGAACCTGCTATCGTGGTTCTTGTAACGCTTTCTACACTCAACGAGTGTCTAAATCAAGCGTACATACAACCACTGTACTTGTACAGTAAATCTCTGTATACTGCACTTTGGAGACCTGTTCAGAAACTTGTGCGAAAAACCCCTAAAATTTTTTTCGCTGCGCGAGGCGCTTTCGGCATCTGGTCGTGGATTGCGAACGAAGGGATTGTGATGCTCTTGCTCTGTTAGCCTCTCTTGCCTGCACCAGGCTCTGATACCATGTAAAGAATGAGGATGCAAGAGAGCTGCACAAGACAAGCACAAAGCACACAGAGATGGAAAGCTTCTTCTTCTTCTTCACAGAAAAGAGAGTACAAAATGACTAAGTGCTAAAGCTGAAAAGTAGCACATATGTACATGCGGTCACTAAGTGTGAACTCGCTAGAAGCGTACTAGGCTGGCACTATAAGTGTAGTCCAGCTGTAGAATCACTGGCAGAGATCCTCCGTGTCGGTCACCTGACGCGCCAGTGAGTAAATGCCGTAAGCGGCCAAGACCCGTAGTGGATGCCAGCTCAAGGTGTAGAGCTCGACATCTCAACAATTCCATGGCATGCTCGATAGTTTTTGTCTCTTCATCTTGGCCATGCACACAATGGAGCATCCACTGCGAGTGAATTGTTCACCCTTGTGCTGGCAAAACAAAAACCGCCATCGATGTGTAGCTTTGTCTCATTTTTTGAGCATAAGGGGTGCCCTAAATTGGGCACACTCTACAAACAAGGGCGATAGCCCATACCCTCATCTCCTTGGTTATGATGTTACGGAGTCGAAGAGCTACAAGATGCATAGCAATTGCCTCAACTCCGGCCTATGGGGAGATGATGCGAGATGTGTAGAAACATCAATAATTTTGCGAAGTGTTGAACTTCTCCATGCAAGGCATGGTGCAGGCTGAGGACCGACATGTCGGTGAATTTTGCGGTCAAGCAAGGTTTTCAATGCTTGTGTACAACACCATCGGGTGGAGTAGGTGAACAGAGGGAGCTTTTTGGGGAGCTTTGGAGGGATATTTTCATGGAAAATGGAGTGGTTGTCAAATTTATTGAAAAAACTCCCTCCATGAACTTTGTGTTGGATTCCCTAATCTTATGCAAAAAGCTTCCTCCATCAAATGTTGGTTAATGTGTTGGATAGAACTTCTTTGGTGTAGCGTTTGGGTTTAGGGTAGAGCTTAGCCAAAGACAAAGTATGTGTGCATGTTGCAATCATTAAAGGATGCAATGCACGCGATGGGAGAGGGGGAGATGTACTTAACAATTCAAGAGAGAAAAACACACCTCAATTGGCATGATGCTGCAGATGTGAGTGTTAATAAGATTGTACATGATCTATCTACTGTTGTTTTTTGTAGCAATTTCTCTAACATTAATTCTCCACAATGACTTAGGCAAGGTCATGTAACCCTCCTTTACTGCTTTCCAGATAGAACAGTCGGTTACTATTCTGCGATGTTGTACCTTCATCATTAAGGTTAATAGAAAGTCAAGTTAATAGCACGTCAAACGTATGAAAGAGAAGCAATGTAATGGTGAGTAGCATGTAAAGCAAGGCTGCTTCTGTTGTGCTCAGTTAAATGACAAGCAGTGCACTTCTTTTCATGGCATTTGGATAAATGTCGTAATACATCACCCAAAATTGTGTCATCACATCAACAGACATTGCTATAAAGTGGCGAACGAAATCACGATCTGAGAATTGGGACTTTGCAAGTGGTAAGCTCAACTACCAACAAAGGATAACCATAGTGACTGCAAGTTCATGAAAAGAGTTAGAGGAGTAGGAAAAATCCAATTAATCACCAGATCAGACAAGTCCACATATCTTTCTCATAGTTCACGGATAGGGTTACAGGAATAGAAGATAATCATTTATTTACAAGATTAGAGTTCTTGAGAATAAGCATATCTCTTTGTTCAAAAGAATTTTAAAAGCGATCGACCACTTATAATGGTTTACAAAAAAGATCAGTGTCCACACAATGTGAGGTGATGTTTGAAATATCTACTCTTAAGTCATGGACCGGTGGATCTAACTCCACAATGTTTGGATGTGGTTCCAAAAGAGATGATGCCTTCATGGCATGCTCCGCCTCATCTGCATGTTTCTTGTCTTGCTCCTGCATTTCTCTCACATGACGGGCTTGCATTTCCAAAATAGTGCATAGTCTCGTGGAGAACGCCTCGTTGCTCTCAAATATTGTCAAAGATATGGCCCATCTTGCTCCCCAACAAAGCCAATGCTCCATAGTCTCCTCCATACTGAACGACAACATCGTTCTCATTTACATACTTCGCGATCAATTGCCAAACAAACCAATGCCTATGTCCCATACCCCCTTGCACAACAAACGAGTGTCAAAACATGCAGAAAAACTTTATTTAGAGATAGTGGGCATCGAATTGTACCTCGCATATGTGTAGCATCCTCCTCTTTTATCCAATCATCCTCCTGTAGCAAATTGAACCAGGCTCTCTCACCCTTGGTCCCTTCTTCAACCCCCTATCTCTCTCCTCCTTCAAACCCCTCTATCTCTCTTGCTTTCTCCCTTCCAATCTCCCTCCCACCCACCCACCCACCCACCCTCTGTCATAAAATCTAATATCTACCTATTCAAAAAAAGACTTTCTCATATTGAACTGATCAGTTAATATGGGGGAGATGAATGAGAACAAGAGGTAGAATATAGACGTGCATATAATGGAGCTTAGAAGACCTTATGGTTAGCTTCATTAAAGACCTCCAAAGGTTTTTGTTAAAAGTCCTTAGACGTAGGACCTTAAGCAAGCTGGGACTGATGACCTTGAGGTGGGAACCCTACCCAAGCTTGAGGTGCTTGTCGTGCTTGCTGACTAAGGTGCTTAAGGTGTTTGTGGGAACCTTGCCCAAGCTTGAGGTGCTTGTCGTGCTTAAATGACTAAGGTGCTTGAAGTGTTCAATTCAAACATGATCTCTCGAGAGGCATAAAAGATTGTCATGCTTAAATGACTAAGGTACTTGAAGTGTTCAATTCAAACATGATCTCTTAAGAAGCATAAAAGACACATGTCAAGATCCTCCCCATTTTGCCCTCATGATGTGCTTGAATCCTATTGGATAGGCTTTAAAGGGGTCTAATGAGAATTTAGATGCATTTAAATAAATAATTAAGCTCTTTCTCTCAAAGAGGGAAAAGAGGACACTTGTCAAAATGATATAATTAAATAATACGTGAGAGAGAGAGAGAGAGAGGTCGACCAAGCATGAGAGGGGGACTAATTTGGACATCCTTATTCTCATTCTCATATACACACACTTTGATGGTGTGAAGCAAAGAACTCCATCTCCTTCTCTAAGCTTGAGAAGCTGAGAGCCAACACCACAACTCTTGACTATGGAATGCAAATCCAACCAAGAGCCAAGCTTCAATGGTATGCTCATCTTCTCTACCATCTATATTGCTATGCTAAGTTAAGCTACAAGAGTAATCTATGGTGAGGAAAGTACTTCTTTCTCGTATGTTACTTCTTCTTCCTCTTCCCTATCCTCATTCCCTGCTAGCTCTCTCCACCTTTGAAGGTGTTTGAGGTCTTGGGACTAAGGCCGGGGACAAGTTAATGCTTTCATTAAGTTGATTAAGGGCATAATTTCGATGCATGAAGCTTTCCATCTTCATTGCATCGATTAGGTCTTAAGGAACACAAAGCTTGTATTGTACCAAGTCTCTCATTATGGGAGAATCTATAATACAAAAGCCTTTTGGAGAGGAGACTGGCTACAAGTAAATCCGGTCCTCAACTATTGTCAACTTCTCTAATTCTCTCTCTTGCAAAGTATTGTTCATGCCAAGCTAATTAGGTATAATGAATATGTTGCTATCTATCATCAAGTCTTCTCTTTATGCTCTTGAAGAATTCTCTTAAAAATGATCACTATAGTTATTTTAATTCCGCTACTTTCCATGTTACAAGTCCAATTCTGTTACATTGGTATCAAAGCTATTGGCTTCTCTTTTCTTGCTTAAGAAGAGAGGTCCTTAAGCTGTCCACAAAAGGTTGGACTTGTTAATTGCAAGAGGTAAGTGGGACATGGATTTATTTTCTCGGTGGGAAGAACTTAGTTCCACGTACACCGTTGAGAATTATAGACTTGATAATGGAGTCTTTCAAGATTTGCCTTTGGCTTAACCATTATTGAGCTAATAGAAAACTCGGTAGGAACCATAATCCATTGGGCACTGTTGAAGGGTAGAAAATATGGTTTTGAGGGTACCAAATCACACAAGTACTACTTACATAAGTTTAATTAGCATGGCTGACAATAATAAAGAGAGTAGAATGAATGTTGATAACTTTGATTTTGCACATGAAGGTGCTACTGAAGATGCCGCCATGCTTGTGAACTACCTTGTCACTAGGCTGCAACAAGCTATGAGCAACCCTGCCCTACAAGCCGAAGTTACCCAGCAACTTCGCAGCTATGGCTTCCTTCAAACTCCCCAAGATGAGAGAGAGCTTAGGAAGCCTCATAATGAGACTTCTAAAAGAAGACTCTCTTCGGTGCGGGAAAAGAAGAGGAAACCAATGAAAGAGAAAGAAGTGATTTGGAGGATGTGGCTCCATGAAGACGGTGGTCTCAACGATTACCAACTCCTCCAAAGTATGAGTCCCATGCTCCTCCCTATGCGGGAAATAGAGGGATTCAACCTACTCTTTGAGGAGTAGAGACATATTTCTATTGGCCTAGCATGAACGTGGATGTACAAGAGTATGTTTCCAAATGTGTGGTATGCCAAAAGACCAAGTATGATAGGGGAAAGTAACCTGGATTACTCCAGGCATTGCCAATTCCTAATTCACCATGGGAGAGCATATCCATGGATTTTATCTTTGGATTGCCCAAGTCTATCCATGGGAATACGGGAATATGGAGAATAGTTGTTAGGTTTAGAAAACAAGCACATTTCATACCTGTCAAAAATACTATCAAGGCACACCAAATAGCAACCCTCTCCATATCCCAAATTTTTAAAGACCATGGCTTGCCAACATCAATAGTGTCGGATAGAGATCCTTGAATGACTAGTAATTTTTGGAAGGGTCTCTTTGAAAATCTAGGTACTCGGCTAAATTTCTCTTCGGCCTATCACCCACAAACGAATGGCCAATAGCCAACCTTACAGTCCTTGATCTACTCAAGACTTATGTTACAGAAGTAGATCAATGTGCCCAATGCGAGAAGCACTTACCTCTTGTAGAGTATGCAGACCAGAACATATGACTCGACTATCTCAAAGACACAATAGCAGACCAGAAATATGAATCGACTATCTCAAAGACTGATACAAACTCTAGCGTGGCAGCACACTCAGCTCCAGCCCAGGACTCACACGTACAATGGGGGTGTCGAGGCTCAGATGTGCCGGGATGGTGAAGATGTGCTCTGTGTATAGACTCACTCTAGACGACTACGTCCAAGCTCCGCTGACCAAACGCTACTACTCATATATATCACCATAAAGAGCCACCAATGGCTCATAAATGTCATCCATATGGTGACCTGGCCACGAGGTCCACTAGAGCACCGTCGGTACCCTGCCACATGTCACTCCCAGGCCAGAGGGTCCGTCTAGTGTGAACCAGACCAAGTGTAACCAACTGTCTAACTGTCTGTCCTGTGAAGTGACACTGTAGCCCTGCTAAGGTTGCCCGCCACAAGACCGCTCACCGCCTCGGTGAGAGGAATACTTAAAAAACTGTGAAGGGAAACCACTAGGTACTGCATCCGTACATCTTTCTTGAAGCAGGTGTTAGGCCCATGACCTTACATACCTCAAAAGTGGAGTTAAAAACACTGCACTGCTCGCAATCGCCTTAAGCCTCTAACTAGGCAGGAACCCAGTATGTATGATTGCATAGCCTAAGAATCCCAATTGGAAAAAAATGAGGCTCTACAACAAAGAGATAAGCTCAGTTTGATTCCAGCGCATCTTTATCTTCCCTAACCATAGTGATAGGAAAATGACCTGGTCCATGCTTGCAGTTGCAGATGAACCTTGCCACACTTTTTGCAACAACACTCTTCTCAAAAAGAGGGATGACCATAAGCCCGAGTAACACCGCAAATAGGGTTAAGATCATCATGATGGCAGAACAAAAAAGGGGGAAAAACTTGCCGGTTGGGCGAGGGGGGATTTGCTGAGGTTGAGAGAGGAGGGGAGGGCTAGATAGGGGCTAGTGGTGGAAAGGGAATGTGAGGGGGGTGGGTAGGGGCGAGGGGCTTGGGTAGGGCCGAGGGGAAGGTGAGGGGGAGGGTAGGGCAAGGGCGAGGGGAAGGGACTAAGGCGAGGGCGAGGGGGACGGTAGGGCAAGGGCGAGGGTGAGGGGGAGGGACTAGGGCGAGGGCGAAGGGGAGAGGGGAGATAGGGGGCGAGGGACTAGGACTAGGGCGAGGGGTAGTGAGGGGGCGAGGGGAGGGGATGAGGGGGAGGGTAGGGCGAGGGGAGGGGGATGGACAAGGACTAGGGCGAGGGCGAGGGGATGAGGGGGAGGGTAGGGTGAGGGGAGGGACTAGGGCGAGGGCGAGGGGTGAGGGTAGGGCGAGGGGTAGTGAGGGGGCGAGGGCGAGTGGGAGAGGGGAAGGGTAGGGCGAGGGGTAGGGGGTGAGGGGGTGAGGGGGACTAGGGGCAAATAAGAAGCACCCAACTATCATGACCAAGACAATTATCATGATCTTGGAATTCATCTTGCAAGACGGGCTCTGTGAAGGGAGTTTGCTAGACGCAGAGGAGAGCTTTATTCTGGTCAAAGAAGCAGACACCACAGGGGTCGATGTTTGAGGGGTGGTGAACTCCTGTAGGGGAGATTTCTTCCCGCTTATATACTTTTTTATAGGCTTTCCAAATTCAACGGCTGTCATCAAGAGGGCTTTCACCGAGAGCGCATCACGAGTATCTTCTGTGACCTTTATCTCTTGAGCTGGCACATTAGGTTTAGTGACTGTGGAAACATTTGAAGAGGGTGTATCTTCAGGCCAAGAGTGAATAGAGACTCCATAACAAGGCATAGATTTGGTAGCCTCCAACCACTCGAGTAGATCTTCATCTGACCCTTCAGGTGTAGTAGACTGTTCTTGTTCAGGTTTGGTTTCCATTGACAAAGAAACTTGCTGCACCACGGGATCCATACCACCTTCTAAGAGAATGGGTTGCATCGAGGAGCCAGAAGTATGTATCCACATTGCGTCGTTTCCAATCATAAAGTGCTTTAGTGTGTCGCAGCCATGGTCTTCTAATGAGCAAAGGAAATCCGCCCTCAACCTCGGGAAGACGAACCACAACAAAATCCAAGTTAAAAGTAAAGTCTTGTACCTGCAAAGGCACATTGTCGACTATGCCCACTGGGTAGACTGTCCGTTGGTCGGTCAATGTAACTATGAAGGGAGCAGGGCGAGTAGGCTATAGACCTAGAGCTAACATAGTGAACTCGGCCATCAAGGTGATGCCATATCCACCATCCACTATCACTCTTGAGAATTGCCGACCTAAAATGGACACTATCAGGCAAGGACTTCTATAATCAGTGAGTGGGGCTTGGACTTTGTTGGTCCAGTTACTCCATCTGCTCAACAAGGCAATCGTAAGTATCTCTTGGTAGCAACAGATTATGCAACAAAATGGGCCGAAGTGGTGGCTACCATCGACTGTACAGCCGCCATTGTCGCAAAATTTTTGTATGAAAATATTTTTTGCAGGTTTGGGTGTCCTCTGGAAGTCACCAGTGATCGAGGTAGTCATTTTGTCAAGGACTTGATCTCCACTCTCCTCACGAATTACAAGATTTTTCATCGCAAATCTTGCTCTTACTATCCTCGAGCAAATGGGCAGGCTGAAAGCACTAACAAAGTGCTAATCGCGCTACTCAAGAAAGCTTGTCATTTGCATCCAACATCTTGGGCTCAGGCTATCCTCGGCACAGTTTGGGCTTATCGCACCTCCTTCAAGGCAACCACTAACTACACCCCATTCCAGCTAGCTTTTGGCTTAGAAGAAATTGCACCATATGAGTTCAACTCAGGTTCAACAAGAGTGGGAAGTGTTCATGTCACAGCTGGGATTGCTTCAACAAACTTCTCTCGTCTCTCAATGTTAGAAGAAAGCAGGAGGTTAGCTTCACATGCTCTCCAAGCCGAGCAGATTTGTCACAAAGCGTGGCATGATCGCCATCTCCGAAGGCCGAAAATAATGCAGGGCTCCTTGGTGCTACTCTATCAAGCTAAGTATCTAAAGAAAGTTAAGAAGCTGGTTCGAGCCTGGCAAGGGCCATTCAGGGTACATGAAATTTTGCCACAAGGAGCAATCCAGTTAGTAACTTTGGACGGTGTTCCATTGCCTCTGGTAAATGGCTCCAGAATCAAGTGCTATTACTCCTCTGAGTAAACAGTCTGCAACTATTCCGCCATCTGTAGGTTCTATATCCCATCTCTCTCCTCCCCACTATCTTTCCACCAGAACGGGTGTTCTGTTACTGTCTCATTTTCTGCTCTCCTCCCCACTATCTTTCCCCAGAATGGTTTCTGCTCTCCTCCCCACTATCTTTCCGCCAGAATGGGTGTTCTGTTACTGTCTCAGTTTCTGCTATGTTTGTAGAAGTTTCCGCCTTTCCTCCTAAGGTATCTTTTCTCCACTCAGTCTTGGTAATTGGGTATTGTCTTGAACTTCTTCAGTCCAAACACTCCTTCTCTAATTGTTTCTATCCTTGGTGTTATTTGCCGATAAGTACTAAGGTCTTTCCAGTTAAGCTTCTAGTCCAGTTAAGCTTCTAGTCGGGAGTCTCCAAGGGTCATGGTTTTGTTCAGTTTGAACAAGTGGAATCTGCTCAGATGGCGATTGATGAAGCAAATGATATGTAATCAAGGACTTGATGAGGCTCAAAATGATATGTAATCAAGGACTTGATGAGACTTGATGATATGTAATCAAGGACTTGATGAAGCAAATGATATGTAATCAAGGACTTGATGAAGAATATGGCAGAGTTTATGTCCGATAAGAATTTAGGACCGTCTTTGAAACCTTTGGTCCCATTAGCAGTGCAGTTATTATTCTAGCTCTAGGAATGGGCCATTCGAGCTTCTTTACTTTTGTGCTCCAAAACTTGCTACGAGTAAAAATTGCTTGCGAGCCTTAATCTCCTAATAGCCTTCTTTTCTCTAAGCTTCAACTTCCACAAGCTTTAATTCTCCCACTCTACGAGCATCACTTCTCTTCCCGGTGTATCTGCCCGTTGCGTCCGATTCCCTGCCCTCTCTCTACCTCGCCCTTAACCAATCCCTCCCCTACTCTCTCACCCCCTCGCCCCTACTCTCTCCCTAGACCCTACCCTACCCTACCCACCCCCTCGCCCTACTCTCTCCCTCGCCCCTACCCTCTACCCACTCCCTCGCCCCTACCCTCTACCCTCGCCCCTACCCTCTACCCACTCCCTCGCCCATACTCTCTCCCTCGCCCTACTCTCTACCCTCGCCCCTACCCTCTACCCACTCCCTCGCCCCTACCCTCTACCCACCCCCTTGCCCATACTCTCCCCCTCTCCCCTACCCTCTACCCACCCCCTCGCCCCTACCCTCTCACCTCTCGCCCTACCCTCTACCCATCCCCTCGCCCATACCCTCTCCCTCGCCCCTACCCTCTACCCACCCCCTCGCCCCTACCCTCTCACCTCTCGCCCTACCCTACCCACCATTGCCCCTACCCTCCCCCTCGCCCATACCCTCTCCCTCGCCCCTACCCTCTACCCATCCCCTCACCCCTACCCTCTCACCTCTCGCCCTACCCTACCCACGCCCTCGCCCATACTCACCCCCTCACCCCTACCCACTACCCACCCCCTCGCCCCTACCCTTTCTCTACCTGGCCCCTACCCTCTCTGCCTTCGCACCTATCCACCCCTTACCCCTACCCCTACCTCACCCCTCGCCCTTATTTCCTTTGGCTTTGGCTCGTACTAACTTGCCTGAACCCTCGCCCTCCTACCACTCTGTGCCTCGCCCCTACTGGATCGCCCCAACGAACACCACTCGACCCTACAAAAAATCTCAAAAATGCGTCTATAGAATCTACTGCTCTCTACATCAACCTCCTTCTACTGTCGGGATCTCGTACTCGAAACACTCTTCCAACTGTACTCACTATGGCAGGAGGTAGCAAAAAACAGACAGCAGGAGGTGGTAGCAAGCAAAAAGAATTGTTGTGAAAGAAGAAAGCCGTGGCTGTTGAATCAGAGGAATCAGCGAGTGAGGAGATGTCAGCAAGCAGTAGCCACGACTTGGATGACATAACTTCCAGCGACCCCAGTGATGAAAGCTACAAAGCAGACTCGTCGTCTCAGTCAGAAGCACACTCCGAGTCAGATGCTTGGAGTGATCAAGAGGACCATACAAAATCAGCTCAAAAGAAAGGGAAACAGCCAATCATGAGTCATATAATCAAGAGGCTTGCAACATCCAAAAATCACACCGCGTTCTCTTTAGATTTTTATTTACAGCAGCCTCGACCATCTCTGAGCGAGGTCTTTTCCAATGCTCAGCTGCAAACTCTGGGTCTCACAGCATTGGCCGATGCCAATCTACCTACCACTGTTCCCGTGGAGATGATACATCAAATGTTAAAGGATTTCCAAAAGTAAGGGGCCACAAGTTGACAGCTACAAGGCTTGGCCATGCCATGGGTATGACTAGCTTTCCATCTGTGAAGCCGGCTACACGCATTTTTTCTAAGCTGTCCAAGGATGCAACAATTCAAGCATGCCAAGAACTGCTAAGTTCGGATCACCCAAACTATGAAAGGAACAAACGGATTCTGGCAATCTTCATGCATTACTTTCTCGCTAGAGAAGCCAAAGAAGATAAAGAAAAAGGTGATCTTCCCACTATCTTCTCCCACTGTGACGGCCTCTACTATTTGATCCACACCATACCCTGTGGATTCCACCAGATTCTCTTTACCTCTTTACAGTCTAGGGCTAAAAGATTTCGGGCCCAAGTGCAATCTGTGCAGTTAATCTTCAAATGTTTTGCAACACCTCTTTTGGCATGGGTCATAAATATATATGTTAGCCTCGACGAAGTGGATGAAGATCCACAGGAAACCTCGAAAGGGAAAAGAAAATCTGTAAGTATTCAGGCTGACCCTATAGTTACCAAGAGAAAGAAGATAAAAGCAAAAGTGGCGAAGGATACAGTGCATTCTTTACTCTCCTTGCCAGTTTCAGAGAGCCAGCAGACTAGGGTGACGCGTCTTCCGAGTCACACTCCATCTACTTCTGCCCCTAGTTCCACTATGCCAGCAACACCAGTGTCTACAGCACCAGTCTCTACTTCCGCCCCTCCTCAAAACAGGATGGCCGCTTCGCCCTTACAGGATCCTCTCCCTTCTTCTCCCATCTTCACTCATACTCCAGTCAACATATCTCGTTTCAGTGCAATCAGGGCCAGTTTGGGGTGTCGTAGGCCGCTATTGGTATGGCTGGATTTTCCCGACCAGCACGTAAATATGGCACCAGGGAACCAAATTATTAACGGCCAAGGGGTACAGAAGATCCCCACCACTGTACCCATGTTGCAAACGCTTCCCTATGAAGTTTGGGTGAAATCGGCACGTGGTGGGATGGTAGGCTTTGGCTTTCACCCGAAATTCGTTACTTTAGACGCACACAGAGCACTTTGCAAAGGTAAATTGTGACGGGGATTAACACCTAAGTACACACACGGCTCGGAAGCTAGAATTCTCCGTAAATGATTCCATTGGGCTCCCAATGGTCTTCTGACCATCTATCCTCTTTGGGACCGCATCCAAAAGTACAATGTGGCCCAACTGTCGGATACTTTCTGTTGGTGATCCCACCTTGACTTTATGCCTTTATCGAGTTCACTTCCTAGTATCCACCAACTTGCTAAGTGCGACGGGGGGACCTACATGATCTTGAATTGAGCCTAGACATCCTTTCACTTTACGAGTTCCAATGCCGACCAACTTCCCGTCTGCGGGTGAAACTACCGTTCACATTGGCCATACGATGTCCGACCATTTGCAACTTGAAAAAGAGGGTCTCAAAATTAAACAAAAATCATTGGAAAGAAACCAACAACTAAGGTTAGCAGCTGCCACGTCCTTGTGACATTGGGAGCAATGGAAAAGCCAAAAGCATACAAAGAAGGTGGTGCAGCTGTGAAGTTCGATACTTTCAGCAGCTTTGAGGACAAGATGAAGGCTCTTACTTTCCTCCAACAGTTTGATATGGCTTATATAGGGGGGAATTTTACACAGGCCTCCAAGGTCGGGAAAGCTGGCACTTTCTTGAAAGGAAATGTGCGTTCATGGTGGATGACATCGTTGATGCAAGGACATGCACCCGCTACTTGGATCTACTTCAAGAAAATTTTTGCATCTATGTGGCGACGAGTTGACACCAACTCAAGGCGGCTTCTTGCAAAAGCTTAGATGAGTACAATCGGAAGTTCTGTAAAGCATTGCTCTCGGTAATTTCCTACAGGTTTGTGCCACTGACAGAGCAGATAGAGAAGTATCGTTGTGGGCTGCCTAAAGGGCTCCGTAATTACTGCATAAAGAATAAATTGGCCACCCTTACTTAGCGTATGGAAGTTGCCAACACTGGTCATGCCTTGTTGAAGGGAGAAGACAGTGGATTTTAGAGTAACGTGAAAGGGGGCCGGTCAAAGAAAAATTCAGCAAAGAGGTCCTTTGCAAAAGCGACTCCTCAAGCTTTCGAGGGGTCTGGAAATGCAGAGAAGGCTTAAGACTCAGCCAAGTCTTCTAGAGGGCAGGCCAAAAATAAAGAAAAGTTAAGGGAAAAGTTGCAGAACAGTTATTTCGTGAAGTTCAAAAACTATCCACCTATGGATGCAAAGTGGATGGAAGTAAGTGAATTGATAAGTCATCAAATGTATTGGAGCTTTACCTTGAAGCTTTTGGTTTACAACGCATGTATTCTCCAACTCAGATCACTTTAGTAGAGCAAAGATCAAAGGGCTTGACACGTGCTCAAAAGAGGGTGATGATAGAGCCAACAGTTCACATGTACATAAGGATTCAATGCAATAGAAGTGTACATTGTTTGATAAAAGTATGAAGGTCTCATTAAGTCATTTGTACACCTGCTTGACAGTCTTTCTGGCAAATACATGTGATGGTAAAAAGGTGCTAACCACATTAAATCATTTGTGGCATGTATAGGATGCATGCAATCGAGGACGTTTGTGATTTCAAGAGGGGGGTATGTCACAAGACTATGACACCACTATATGTATCTGCTTGTTTCTTTCCCTAGATTTTTATATTTTTCGACCCTCTTGTTGAAATCACAAAATGCTTGGACATTGCGTGGCCGGTGTGGAACGGCCGTTGGCCAAGAGTTTCACCTGCACGAGTCAAGGCTAGGCAGCCACGAGATGGTTGGTCCGATCCGCATTGGAATCCGATTAGTAAAGAAGTGTCTAGGCTCAGTTACAGTCATTTAGGCCCCTCGACAAGACTTTGTAAGTTGGTGGGTACTAGGAATTAAGCCAAAAGGAGCAAACTGGACACATGGCAGTAGGAGAGCAACTTGCAGGTCACTTCTCACTCTCCAGAGCTCATTCCAAGAGGGGGCACCCAAAATTGAGGCTGGGGCTGATTTTTGAACATAAGTGCCACACAGTGTGTGTGAGTAGTGCAAGTGATCACAACTTTAATGGAAAGCTTGCCTTCTTTCTTGTCTCATGTAGCGCGATGATTTGCTCTCGCGCATCTCTCTCTCCCCTTTGCACACATGGTAATGCCCCACTAGTTGGGCTTCTCAGATGACCATGTACAGTTCTGGGGATTTTATGCACATTTGCCAAGGCAAGAGCCTTCTCTACAAGAACCGCTAATCCCCTTCAGGTACGCACAGTTCCATTGCGAAGATGTGTGGAAACGAAGAGTTTTCACGCCTGAAAACTTGTCCAATCTACATGGAAATTATCCGATTGTGTGCGGGAGCCTTTGAGACACGTGTAGACGTGTTTGCTATGCTCAAACTGATGCGAAACAAAAAATTAAAGCCTATTGTATGTTTCTGCAGGTTTAGCTTTTCAGACCTAAACTGCAAGGTAATGCCAGGGGAGCCTCGGGAAAGCCTTGGGTGCTTTTATAGGAAAATTTAGAGAGATTTCTCGCGAGGAATCTTGTCTAATTCAAAGGGCAAGTAACTCTACAGATGCGAGAGTTTGAGGGCTACCCACAGGAGTGATCGGCATGCGAGCGCAAAACAAAAAATTACAGCAAGCTGTAATGTTTTGCAGGTTTAGGGTTTTGGCTAGTTTTGATGCCTATAGGTCCTAGGAGCTTCAGGGAAGCTAGTGAATCACCGAATAGGTGTTTTGGTGTAAATTGGAGGCCAAAACAGAGATTTCAGCTTGCTGTAATTTCTCACCAAGTTTTCTAAAGTGCTCCTAGTGGGTGGAAAGTCATTGTTTACTTCGGATTTTGTCCATGGAAACTTCTACTGTGGTTATGCTACCAAAATTGGGTTAGAGTAGGGAAAGTTCAGCACGATAAAAGTGGGACATCTTATAGAAGTTTTTAGGTTTTTCTCAAGTGTAATAAGAATAAAGAAATACTTAAAGAGGCGCCAATCTTTTGAGGGAACATGGTGTCGCTCTCTGCTTGGAAGCGCTTTAGCTGCCAAGCCGTGGTTTGCTTGAAGTGTTGAATTCCTCTCTCATGGTTCTTTGTGAAGTTCCTTTGTGTCGTAAAGTAAAGATTGGGTGAAAGCTAAAGTCTACCGCCCTACGGGCCGGTTTGAGTGTCTTCTCTGTTGAGGCCACGACCCCTTCATAGGGATACAAATCTCCTAGCATGGTCGTTTGCGTCCTCTGTGGATAGTCCTTTGAAAGTTGGAAACTTTATTTTCACCTTAGCCGGGACGCTTGTGAGCTCCTCGATGGCTGCTTGCTCAGGAGCGTGTTGCCCAAGAGCTTGCTGTAACACAATAAGCGAGAATTTTACTTGGGAAGGTGACGTGGGGGGTGAAGAACTGTTTGAGGGGAGGGAGGTAGTTGCGTAGGAGGGAAGGGGTAATGGGGCTGGGGGCTTCTACTTGGAACGAAAGGTTGACACTTTTTGTGGTAGTACTTCAGAGGGCTCAATAGTGCGCTTTGTCGGCCTTTTGACCGCCTTGTATGTGTCATGTAGTAGCAACAACCCACCCAAGCTCTGGGCGCAAAGATCTTGGAACTTGCAGGATAGTCTGGACCCACTGGACGAGACCCGATTAGACGAGGCTAGTCCACACCTGCTAGATAGGGGCGAGAGAGACTAGACCAGCTAGATTAAGCGAAGATGGACTAGACCAACCTGGACTAAAGCGAAGCTGGTCTAGACCAAGATGGACCACACAAACAAACTAGACCAGGCGAAGAGCTGAACGAGCTAGCTCCTCGACCTGTAGCTCAATGGATTGGAACCAAACCGGGCATGCCAAAAATGAGAGCACCTATAGCAAGAAAAGTGTGTCGTGCTCTCTATAGTGGGTGATCCTTAGTGTAGTAAGCAAGAAACCCCGCCCCGAGCTATTTTAACTTACGTGCAACAGTTTCGAATCTTGACCTAATACTCAAAGCACTCAAATTTCTCTTATTTCCTTTGGATAGGACAAATGCATTTTTCTACCTTGCCCCTCTCCATCAGCCCTATTCTCTGCTTTGGAAATTTCTCTGGTTTGTGAATTTCGCCGCTTGGTTCATGCTTGGGCCTTCTTCAGTCTTTGTTTTTTGAAAAGATTATCTCATTTTGGCGAAGTTTCTCGTACTTCTTCATCGTATACTGCAATTACTTACATCACCTTCTTCATCCAGGTTGGCTACATTTTCTTTTCCTTCCAGTTTCACTGTTCTCTCTCACCGGGACGGTGAGTGGTCTTGTGGTAGCAACCTGTAGCAAGGCTACAGTGTCACAGGCACTGGATAGACAGCTAGTTGCAGTTGGGCCGGGGTACACACCGGACGGACTTTTGCTTGGACAGTGACACGTGGCAAGGGATACAGATTGTGGTCTAGTGGGCACCGTGGCTAGATCACCACGCCTCAGTTTGGAGATAGGCTTAGCTGGATTGGATATCTGCTAGCCGTTTGTGGTTCTTTAGGAGATACTCATGTGTGGTTGGTGGAGCTCTATCATCATCCACTTTGTATGGTTTAGCATCAAGTCTTGAGTCCCAAGTCTAGAGTTCGGCACGCCACTGGCACTCTCCCTGCACATTGGAGCCTGGACACCCCCATTGTACCTTGAGTCCTGGGCTTGGAGCAGTGTGTGCTGCCAACCAGAGTTGTATGGTCTTTGAGTTTGTCGAGTTCCTTTGAGTTGAGTATGTAGTTGTGTTTTGAGTTGTATCGTGTCTTGAGTCATATTCCACTTATGTGTTTGAGTCATGTTCTTCTGTGAGGTCCCTTCTGTTGGAGTGAGGTTTCATGCATACTGCACTGAGGAGCACCCACTCTAGATAGCATGACACCTTTTCCCCGCTACAAGAGTTTTCACTCTCAGTTCCGATGTAGTTCCTTCAGATACAGGTTGTCGTTCATCATTGTATAGAATGGTTGCTGCAGTTCTTTGGTTCCTCCTCATCGGACATATAATTCCTCAGTAGCCTCTCTTGTCCTTGTAAGGTGCAGCGGAATGAATGTTTGAACTTCGCTCAAGATGAGTGCTCCGAACTGTGCTCAAGGGTTCCTTTTACTATGGAAGGGAGAGCCTTCCGACGGCTTCTGTTCCTTTAGTGAGAGAGTGCAATGGACACAAACAAAGTGAATGGACTGGACACTCTGAATGGAAGTGCTGAGATTGAGAGATAGAGAGAGAAGAGAATACAACACCAGGGATGTTTTCAAACCCTCCTCTAAGGGCGCCACTCTCTATGGCGAGAGCGGTCTACTATTGATTGCACAAATATCTACTATGCTTGGACTTGCTGACGATGTCGACAACGACGAGACGGGCTGAAATCTGAAACTGCTAATGGCTGAAATCTGCAAATCTTTCTTTGCTGAATTCTGACTCTATGTCGATGACGACGGCGATGACGACGATGCAACGACGACGCACTGAAAACGCAGATGCTGAAATCTGCGTTTTCCGGGCTGAAAGTATAAACTTTGATGAATCCCACCGTGCGGTGAGGAACTGCTGTGGGAAGGTGAGATCTGCGAGGTTCGGGACTTTTTCTGCTGTTCTAAATGTTGAAAACTGAAAACGTTGATGCTTATGGGTGATTCTGTCGCGAAGGTTTGCAAAAACGCTGATGGCTTCAGGTTGAGGCAAAAACACTAGGCTGAAAATGGTCCTGCTGCGGTGAAATCTGCTAACGCTGGGGCTTCTGCTTCTTGATATCACCAAGAATCTGCAAGATTCAAAAACGCTAGGTTTATCTTGTGGAGCAAAAACGCTAGGCCTCTTGGGGGTTCTGCTGAGAAGTTGCTTGTTGAGCGTGTGCTCCTATTGCCTCTTCTGCCAGAAAGTGCTAGCGCTAGGTTTGCTTATATACAAACTTAGCAAAATTGCCCTACCTACTTTCCAACAAAAGTCACTTAAAAATAATAAGAGAAAAATGTCAAAAATAGGGAAAATAGGCCTATGCACTGTAAAAATGCTACTGATGGGATCTGACTGGAATCTGATGGTCATGCTGTGTGCGACCAGAGGATATGCATCTAATCTAAGTGTCTGGACATGCACGGTCTGCAAACAAACTCACAAAAGTGCCAGATCACTTCCTATTCTAAACTGACTTGACTGAACTAAACCCTGGACATGTTGTAGCTTGTCCACGGACACACAGGGTTGGATGTGTCACGTGACATCCCCTCCTTTTCAAAGTGAGGTACTAATACTGAACTGTATGGCGTCGAGGGAGATCGCCAATAGCATCCGGAATCCTGGAAGAGACTCTTTGCCGGCCCACTCTGATGTGTGGGTCGTGCGGTACTTGAACTTCATAAAGGTCTGCAACGCTTGCTTCTTTGGGCCGCGCCAAAAGCGACAAAGTCTTCTATGGCTCCTTCAATGCTTCAACTTCGTCTAGAGTCGTGCTTCTTTCTTCTTCAAGAATCTCCAGGTCTGAAAATTCCTGAAACCACTTCCAACACAAAAACATGAACATACCTATTCCATGGAAAGTGAGTGAAAAAAATCTCGTGTTCTCTAAAGATTGTGCATGCAATGTAGATGAACAAATAGACGGAGTGCCAAACCGTTCACCACACACACGCAAACCATGAGATCGAATCTTGTGTTTTTGATCTAAATCAATCAACTATGGAAAAACACAATGGAAATGCCCATGCTTGGTGCTCATACTTTCATGTGCTCTTTCTACAATTGTGTCGTGCCAAGGAAGAGACATGGAATGTGACTTCCTTACATACATACTTTTCAGCTTTTCATGAAAAATCTGTATATATCAGTGCTCATTCATTAGTGAAACTTGCTCAACGTACAATATGTCATGCCTAGAAAAAGGGATCACATAAAGACGCTGACTAAAATACAAGAAACGATCATGAATGAAACACTCGAACAATGCGTGCTGACTAATCATGCAAACACATAGTACTTCCTGTGGGGGTTCTTTGGACCTAGACTCAAGAGCCAAGATCGGTTCTTCATGATTGATCGAATCTTCCTATGGGGGTTTTGTGGACCTCGACTTGAAAGCCAAGATCGGTTCTTTGTGATTGATCGAATCTGCAATGAGTTTAGCTTCACTAGAAAAAGTATCAACTAACCCATCATTCTTGTGAACAATCACATCATCTTCATGTAAATCATCATGCTCGTGAGAAATCACATCGTGATCATCATGCAAATCATCATGCTTATGAGAAATCACATCTTGATCATGCAAATCATCATGCTTGTCATTGTCATCCAAATCATCATGCTTGTCATTGTCATTCAAATCATCATGCTTATCATTATCATTCAAGTCATCATGCTCATCATTATCATGCAAATCATGTGTGTCTTGCTTTGGAGAAGTAGAGATTGAGAGAGTCTCCTTTTCCTGCTTTTGTGCAAAGTGCGCCTGCACTTGAGAAAAGAGTCGCAACAACTCTTGCATGTGTCGCACTTGTCCATGCTCACGCTCTATGGCTGCCTTTCTTTCTGGTTTTCTTTCTGCGTGTCTACGATCCATTTCTGCTTTTCTTTCTTTGCATTCACGATCAAATTCTGCCATTCTTTCTGCTTTTCTTGCTTCGGGTTCTAACTTCCTGTCCATAAACATTTGCTCCAACTCCTCCATAGGAGTAAGTGCAATCCTTGGCGTAGATGGGGAAGGGGGAGGGTCGGAAAAACCTCCTGGTGGGGAAAATTCTTCTTCGTCTCTCTCATGCTCATCACCTCCAAGCGAAGTATCCATTCCGCTTCGAGTGATGACCATCCACTGAAGTCTTTGGTTCTTGTGGTCTTGGGTTCTTAAGTTCACGAGGAACTTGGGTTCTTGTGGGTCTTGGGTTCTTGGGTTCTTGAGTTCTTGAGGTTCTTGAGGTTCTTCTTTCGCTTGCAATCTATGCTTGAGAAGGATCTTCTCTTCACCCGAGTTTTGCTCTTTTCCGCGGGTGCACCCCTTGGCGGCCTTACGCTCACACCAAGGTTGCTTTTTTCCACCTCACGTCGATTGGCCGGCCGCTAAGTGCACGGTCTGCTCTCAATGAGTGAAAAGAGGCACAAGGGGAGGTTGGACAAGCGCTTCTTTCTTGGGTTTCCTGTCACTCTTCAAAAACACGATTAGGAATCGACACGCCCAAGTGAACTTGGGTTCGTGCGACCTCAACAAGCAAAAAAAATTCTTGTGATTCTTGTGGTTCTTTCCTTGAGTGATACAGAACATTGACAAAGCTCTGATACCAATGTAAGGTGTAGCATGAATGTTTGAACTTCGCTCAAGATGAGTGCTCTGGACTGTGCTCAAGGGTTCCTTTTACTTACGGAAGGGAGAGACTTCCGTTCCTTTAGTGAGAGAGTGCAATGGACACAAACAAAGTGAATGGACACTGTGAATGGAAGTGCTAAGACTGAGAGATAGAGAGAGAAGAGAATATGACACCAGAGATGTTGTCAAACCCTCCTCCAAGGGCCCCACTCTCTATGGCTAGAGCGGTCTACTATTGATTGCACAAATCTCTACAATGCTTGGACTTGCCGACGATGTCGACGACGATGAGGACGACGACGAGACGGGCTGAAATCTGAAACTGCTAATGGCTGAAATCTGCAAATCTTTCTCTGCTGAATTCTGACTCTATGTCGATGATGACGGCGATGATGACGATGCAACGACGACCCGCTGAAACCGCAGATGCTGAAATGTGCGTTTTCCGGGCTGAAACTATAAACTTTGATAGATCAGACTGTGCGGTGAGGAACTGCTGTGGGAAGGTGAGATCTGCGAGGTTCGGGACTTTTTCTGCGGTTCTGAATGCTGAAAACTGAAAACGCTGATGCTTATGGGTGATTTTGTCGCGAAGGTTTGCAAAAACGCTGATGGCTTCAGGTTGAGGCAAAAACGCTAGGCTGAAAATGGTCCTGCTGCGGTGAATCTGCTAACGCTGGGGCTTCTGCTTCTTGATATCGCCAGGAATCTGTAAGATCCAAAAAGGTTGGTTGATCTGGTCCAAAAACGCTAGGTTTATGCTGTGGAGCAAAAACGCTAGGCCTCTTGGGGGTTCTGCTGAGAAGTTGCCTGTTGAGCGTGTGCTCCTGCTGCCTCTTCTGCCAGAAAGTGCTAGTGCTAGGTTTGCTTATATACAAACTTAGCAAAATTGCCCTACCTACTTTCCAACAAAAGTCACTTAAAAATAATAAGTGAAAAATGTCAAAAATAGGTAAAATAGGCTAAATGTACTGGAAAATTCCCCTGAAGGATTCTAATGGGAATGCCTATGATCATGCTGTGTGCAACCAGAGGATATGCATCTACATTAAGTGTCTGGACATGCATGGTCTGCGAACAGACTCACAAAAGTGCCAAATCACTTCCTATCCTAGACTACTTGATTGAACAAAACCCTGGTCATGCTATAGCTTGTCCACGGACACATAGGGTTGGATGTGTCACGTGACAGTCCCGTTCCTTGGACTTCCCGTTTCTCCGTAGAAACTTGGAGTTTCTGGCATGTAGTATATGACCAGAGGTGCATATTTCCGACTCTTTTCTCGATGCGTTTTTCCCCAAGCAGCCCCGACCCCAACATTTTTCATGAGCAGCCCTAGCGTTTCCACCTTGCAGCCCTCAGCGTTTTTGGTGAGCAGCCACGACAGGGTTTGCAGATGATGACGCAGTGTTCTTTTGGAGGCGATTCCTTGCTAGGAGAGATGGGAAGCAAATCATCCCCTTCGCCTCATCCCCTCAGGCCAGCCCATCTTGTGGGCATTTCAGTAAGAGGCATAGAACCATCTTTTTGTGTCGGTCTAGGAGAGCAGAGATCTAGTTCTCTCTCTCTCTCTCTCTAGGAGAGTTGGGGCCACAGATGAGAGGGTCCTCTCGATATCAGCGCAGACTGCGATAGAGGATCCATACCATACTGGTGTGACATAGGAGCTGTCCCGGATACTGATGTATATGTATATGATGCCTCGACTGTCAGAGAGCTCCATTGTATCAGCTCACCCTTTGTCTTCCCTTTGTATCAGCTTTCATCCCACCTCTACCCACTATTTCCTTTTTAGTTCTTTGTACTTTTTGTACCCAGACCTGGTGTTAGATTCTCCACATGTAACCTTTTGGGCTCATAGGTCATTTTGGCCTTTTGAAGACGTTAATATTACATTTCATCTCTCTCTCTCTCTCTCTCTCTCTCTCTCTCTCTCTCTCTCTCTCTCTCTCTCTCTCCAGTTCTTCCTTGATGCCAAGATCAATGTTGGGGTTGTTGCCCATGTTGTTGTCATGACCGTGGTCTCATGTGCATGAACAGTTGGCAGTGTCAGTAGCAGTCGCAGTTGTGTGCACCTCGGATCTATCTAGTTGGCATGTTGGTTCTATGTGGGACCACCCTTGGTCCCTTCTATGAGCAAATTGTTATTAGCATGGAGAGCCTTTCCTAGCTCTCAACCTCGATCAACAGTTACAGTGGGGATGTTTACTGATGATTGATAACTAGTCAAGGACTTATACTTTGTTGATGAGTTACGTTAGCCAGTTACTTTCATGGAAAGTGTAAAGATGTATTCTTTTTAGATACATCTTAATTGTAATAACTCGTTTAGCATACTCAAGTGATTTCTAAGTGGAGTTTGTACGCTATGTTGGCGAATATGGTCTGGTTACACAAGACGGTTGTAAAGGGACAACAATGTGGAAAATCAAGACGCTATTCTTGATTTCATTGAAGCTCCTAACCGTGTTCTGGTCAAATGGATAGCTAGATCCATGAAGGATGCCACTGCAAAAAAACATTAGTGTTCTTTACGGAGATATCATCAGTTTGTTTTCGAGGATGAAAACACTTCTCCAAGGGGGGAGTAATGTCATGCCTAGGGTAGAGACATGTTGCAAAGTTTCCCCAACGTTGTATGCTAATGGAATATTCCAAACTTTGAAAACTTGTCTGCAATATGCCCTAAATTGAAGCCTTGCTTCGCATAAATACATGAAAAGGATAAGATAGGATGAAGAACGTGCTCATGTCTAACAGCTTCGCCATGCTGGCAAACAGATGTCAGTGTAGAAGAAAATTGACCTTGTTGAGTTTTGACATAGAAAATCAGCCTTGCTAAATCGTGCATCTTATGGAGAAACCTTAGATTACCCAATACGAAAGAGAGCTCAAGAAGCGTAGCTATCGAATTTCAATTAACTTCCAAACTCTGCTTGACCGGGGAGTGAACCATGCAACTCTCCCCCCAACCTCGCTATATATCGGCTCGTAGTCATTCAAACCATTGTCACATGGGGACAGGGACGGGGGTCTCGGGGATGTGACAGGTTCCGAGGACGGGGACGTAGCAAAGCAGGGGACGGGGGACACGGGCCAGGGGACGTGTGTTAAAAAAATTGTTATATACTAGACAACACTAAGAGCACAAGATTGCAAAGAAAAAGTGGGTTTTGCACTCATAAATACCAAATTATGACATGCGGTAAGAACGTGGCGAGCATGCGCCGCACATGTTGACGTGATGATAAATTATCATACTCAAAGGGAAGAAATTAATGATGTACAAATGAAGAGCGGATTAGTAGAGTCTAGTGGGAAACATTGATATATAGCTCAAGAGTCAAGACTCTGAAAGCCCTATAAAAAAGGTGTGGGGTCCCCTGCTCGCGTCCCCCCTGCATGTGCCATTGGGAAGCCGCGTCCCGGGACGCGTCCGCTGTGTGTCCCATGTGAGGGACCCCTCTGCACCGCGTCCCCCCGTCCCGTCCCGCGTCCCCCGTTTCGTCCCTACCAAAAAGGGGCATGTCCCCGGGTCCCCTGTATCTATGATTCAAACACATGTCCCCTTGACCGCATGTCCGTCCTGGCCCTTGGCCTACGCGGTCTTACCGTAGCCATGACATTTGTAGCAGGGCTACAATGTCACTTTCACAGGACACACAGTTAGTACCGTTGGTCTGGTATGGTTCACACTGGACGGACTCTCTGGGCTGGGCAATGGCACGTGGCAGGGATACGAACGGTAGTCTAGTGGACATCGTGGCCAGGTCACCACCCTCAGTTTGGAGATAGACTTAGATGGTTGAAATTTATGAGCCGTTGGTGGCTCTTTATGGTGGGACATATGAGTAGTAGCTGTTGGGTCATGTTTATCAGCTTCTTCATATATGGTCAAGTGTCGTCGTCTAGAGTAGAGAGTCTATACACAGCATGTCTGCACTATCCCTGCACATCTGAGCCTCGACACCCCCATTGTACCCGTGAGTTCTGGGCTGGAGCTAAGTGTGCTGCCACGCCAGAGTCTGTATCGGTTCCTTTGAGATAGTAGAGTCCATATGTTCTGGTCTGCTATTGTGTCTCTGTGTTGATTTGCTGTTATCTATTGTTTCCTGTGTTTCCATTCTGTTTTGAGTGAGATGTCACGCACCCATTGTAGAGAGCACGACACACTATCCGCGCTATAGGTGCTCTCATTTTTGGCACGCCCGGTGCGACCTCAACTTAAGTCTCACTCCCTATTGAGGTACAAATCGAGGAGCTAGCTGGGTTTTACCTAGCCTGGCCTACTTCGCCTTGCCTAGTGCAGACTACTGTTCTGGTCCAGTTTCACCCTAGATAGCTTACTCTAAATGACCTAGTCTCTCGCCTGCTGGTCTGGTCCTCTCTCGCGTTGGTCCAACCAAGCTCTCGTCCTTCCTTGTCCCTGGTCCAGCTAGGTGGTCTAGTCACTTGCCCTGGTCTAGTAGAGTCTAGACCTGTGTTCAACCTGTTAAAGGTCTTCTTGCCCAAAGCTTGGTTGGGTTTGTGGTCACTGCATGACACATACAAGGCGGTCATTAGAGCATCAAAGCGCACTATGAAGTCCTCTGAAGTACTAGTACAGAAGACGTCAACCCTTGGTACCTAGTAGAAGTCCACCAACCTCATCACCCATACCTCCACATACGGCATCATCCATTCCTTCATCCGGCTCTACATCTTCCAGGTCACCTTTCCCAGTAAAGCTCTCTCCCATTTTGTTACAACAAGCTATTGAGCAACAGCCGCGTGAGCAAGAGGCCATGGAGGCATTGACCAGTGTTTTGGCCAAGGTAAATATCAAGTTTCCTACTTTCAAGGGACTCTAAAACCGGCCCCGTGGGGTGGTAGGCATTGGCTTTCACCCGAAATTCTTTACTGTAGACACACACAGAGAGAACGTGCAAAGGAAACCTGGGACGGGAATTAACACTTAATCATACACACGGCTCGGAAGCTAGAATGCTCCGAGTAGACGCCGACAACCTATAGGCCCCAAAATCGCCCCTTTTGGTATTTCTTTATACTTTGAGAGGGTAAATTACAAAGTAGAGTCCTGGGAATCCTTTACCTGTATCCCGCTAGATACCACCTGTTTTGGCCAAATTTCGGCAGCATAACAACCCCAAAACTTGCGCAAAACCAATCCTCTGCTGGAACTCTCTTCCATTGGCATTGCTGGAACTCTCTTCCACTGGCATAAACCCTTTAATTTCTGCCCAAATTCAGCACGCTATATTTATTGATTTTTGCCCTGTTTTCAGCCCCAAACAGTCCCCTAACTGTCCTCTGCTAGTGGGGCACTATTCCCAATGGTTATGGTGTCCGTATGGCTGAAAAACAGTCAATTTACAGTGCATACACAACGCTGAAAACGCACGTATACGATGATCCCAAACAGTCCCCTAACTATCCTCTGCCAGTGGGACACTATTCCCAATGGTTATGGCGTCCGTATGGCTGAAAAACAGTCAATTTACAGCGCATACACAGCGTTGAAAACGCACGTGTACGGTGAGGTTATGACCCTCACCGGTGCTTGCTTTAGAGTAGCAGTTAGCTACCCTGTTCCTGCTCAAGGAAGCTCTTGCCTCAGCACAAAAGCATGAAACCACACAGCTGTACATCAGTCAAATGAAGAGCCCGCTTGTGGGGAATCACATAACTGCATGTAGGGGGGGGAGAGAGAGAGCAGTGTGTAGTGTGCCGGGCATCACTCCTAGCACCACACTGTACATGAGAGAAAAAGAAAGCACTCCATAGCTCTTAACCTGTGACCGGTTCTCAATGAAGCATCCTCCTAGCATAAATCGAGCGCCCCCTCTTCTGCGCTTGACTTGTAATGAAGATTTCCATGGCTGCCAAAACCTGCATATCGCTAAAAACGTAGCAAAACAGCCCTATAAACACGCATCTGATGCCTTCCAATGCTGAAAATGAGCTCCCTGATCCTAGGTAAAGTCATGAGAAGCTCAAAAATGGAGAGAAATGGCTGAAAATTAGAGTTATCAGCCTCCAAAAATGCTCCAAAAAGTCAGTTACGAGTTTTGTTCTCCCAAACTTGGTAAATTGGCCAAAAAGTGCCACTTGACACTCATGCATGCAATTTTCCCACATTGGGCTTCATGCTTAAAAATCTCTCAAATGGTGCATCAATTGACTTTGCAGCAGAGTAATAAAATGTTCCCCTTGTCATTCTGAAGCTAATGACGCGAATAGATTTCGTGGCCCAAAATAGCATTTTCCTAAATTTTAGGGGATGCTTTCGTTGGACTCCCACTAGTTATCTAACCATCAATCCCCACTGGGACCGCATCCAGAAATGCAATGTGGCCCAAATGCCGGGTACTTTCCTTTGGTGATCCCATCTTGACTTTATGCCTTTATTGAGTTCACTTCGTAGTATCCACCAACTTACTAAGTGAAACGGGGGGACCTACATGACCTTGGACTGAGCCTAGACATCATTTTACTTTACGAGTTCCAGTGTCGACCAACTTCACGTCTGCGGGTGGAACTACCATTCACAATAATTATACAATGTCCGACCATTTGCAACTTCAAAAAGAGGGTCTCAAAAATTAAACAAAAATTATTGGAAAGAACCGAACAACTAAGGTTAGCAGTTGCCACGTCCTCGTGACAGACTCTCCTCCGAAGATGCAGACGACCATGCAAGGAGGTTTGTATCTCTGTGTAGAGGTTGTGGTCTTAATAGAGAAGATGCTTATTTGGTACTCTTTTCATCTACCTTGGATGGCTTAGCAGACAAGTGGTACAGTCAGTTTGTAGAGAATTACTTTGCAACTTGGGCCACTTTACGACAACAATTTTGTGAAGCTTTCAGACCAGGGGACTTCCAGGAGAAGGTCCTCGATGAGTTGGCAAACCTGATGCTCCAGCCAAATGAGACTTTTGCAGAGCTCATGACTAGAACAAAGTCTATGGTTAAGAAGTGGGTGGAGAAGGCTCTTCCCAAAACTTCCCAGCAAAAACTCCGAGAGAGTCTCCGATCTGACACCACTCTGGAGGAATTTATCGCGGCTGCTACTAGGATAGAGAGAGCTAGGAAGCTGTTCGCCAACTCCCCTCAGGTAGAGACCCCCTCAGTGTTTTCAGAAAGTCCTTGTGATCCGTTAACTTCTTTACGCAGGGATCTGGAAGCCCTAAAGTTACAAGGAGCTCTTCAAGAGGAGAGGTCCTTCTCTCTTAGACAGGAGAAGCCTCCACATCACGAGGCATTGGAACATATCAAGCGCGAGTTAGAAGAGCTCAAGTCTCAGCAGGAGACTAAGGCTATGGTTTGGTGAGCTCATGCCGCTCTCCAAGGCACCCTCCACAGGAATGCCCCCTTCGGGTGTATTGCCACTTCTGTGAAAAGTTTGGACATGAGGACAAGGACTGCTACTACCTCAAGGGATTGCGACAAATACAGCAAAGTCTTGGTCCTACTCGTCAACAAGGGCCAACACCTGCATCCAACATGGTTTCTCCTTGTGGCCATCCACACCACATGCCACCTTTATTGACAGCCCCTCCTATGCAAGGTATGCAAAGTACTTTTCCGTCTTAGAGCTTTTATCATACCCATGCCCCCTCATCACCTCAAAGCTTCTATGCCTCCACCTCCAACTCCATGCACCAGGAGCAAGGACCACCTCGCCCATTGAATCGCCCATTTTGTGCTACAGATGTGGGGAATATGGTCATTACCAAAGCCCTTTGCCCGAAGGGTCCCCTCCCTACCGTCATTGCCCTGAAAGAAAGGATCACTACAATAAAGATTGCCCTAAACTTCGTGCATCCACGGCTTCGAACCCAAGTCAAAGCTAGATTGAGTTTACCTTTCCCAAGCTCAATCTGATAGCAGTTAGAACCGTTCCTCAACCACCCCCTTCTACCCACGTGGTTACCCCTCAAAATAAGCTACAGCTAGTAGAGGAGCCATCGGGTGTCCTCACTCGGGCCCAGAGAGCCGCTCTCGGTCTTAGCATTCCAGCAAGTTCAACTCCCACACATATTCTCACAACAATGGATACCTAGTCGTCAGCTGTTGACGAGCCATCCCCGAGTGCTAAGAAAGAATTCAAATATTTGCTCTCGGATATTGATGAAGCTTTCTTGGAAGCAGTTCCCGATCTAGAGAAGATCAAGGTTCTAGAGAAACCACTGGTAGAACAAGAAAAGCTTACAACTGAGACAGTCTTGAAGAACACCTTCCAACAAGTGTCCCTCTATGACATGCTATGGCTAGAGGCAAATTTTCGAAGTGACACACTTGTTATTCAGTCACTTTACCCCAGAGCAAGTCCTAGTGGTGGGCACCTCCCAGTGCGGCGATCGTCCGAGTCTTATATGATATCCCATCCCACTGCCCCCTCACTGATTATAGAAGCCCTCGCTTGACAGTGACCGTCTTGGGTCGGCATTTCTTAGGAGTGATAGTGAATGGTGGATCTGGGATCAACCTGATGCCCGAATTCAATATGTTAGCTCTAGGTCTACAGCCTACTCACTTTGCTCCCTTCACAATTACATTGGCTGACCAGAGGACAATCTACCCAGTGGACATAGTGGACAATGTGCCTCTTCATGTACAAGACTTTACTTTTAACTTGGATTTTGTTGTGGTTCGTCTTCCCCAGGTTGAGGGCGGATTTCCCTTGCTCATCGGTAGACCATGGCTGCGACACACTAAAGCACTTCATGATTGGGAAAACGATGCCATGTGGATACATACTCCTGGCTCCCAAATGCAAGCCATTCTCCTAGAAGGAGGCATGGATCCCATTGTGCAACATAGTTCTTTGTCCCTAGAAACCAGCCTTAAATTGGAACAGCCTACTCCACCTGACGGGTCAGACAAGGATTTGTTGGAGTGGTTGGACGCTACCAAATCTATGCCTTGTTATGGAGTCTCTATTCAAGCTTTGCCTGAGGGTACACCTACTCACTATGCGCCCTTAGTGGAAGCCTTTGGATTGGGTGAGCCTACGAAGAGTCATAGTAGAGGAACCACACCTTCTCTACAAGAGTTCACCCCCAGCTCAACATGAGCCCCATTGATGTCTGCTTCTCTCACTAGAACAAAGCTCTCCTCTATGTCTAGGGAACTCCCCTTCACAGAGCTTCCTCAAGATAGGATACACTAGAAACATATTGTTTTCAAGCTGGATCAATGCCCCACTCATGATGCCTCTTTGCTACTTGACATAGCAACCTCTTCACCCACAAAATACTGGAGTGAGTGAGATTGTCACGCACATTGCACTGAGGACCACCCACTGTAGAGAGCACGACACATTATCTCCGCTACAGTGCCATCTATACGGACACAACCCATCTACCCTCGTCCCCCTCTTTCAAATTGGTCCCCTCACCAAACTCGCCCTACCCCCTCCCCAACTCGTCCCCCTCCCCTCACCAACTCGCCTACCCCCTCACCAACTCGCCCTCCCCTTACCCGTTTGGTCCCCTCCCCAATTCGTCCCCCTCCCCTCACCAACTCGCCTACCCCCTCACCAACTCGCCCTCCCCTTACCCGTTTGGTCCCCTCCCCAACTCGACCCCCTCCCCTCACCAACTTGCCCTCCCCTTACCCATTTGGTCCCCTCCCCAACTCGTTCCCCTTCCCTCACCAACTCGTCCTCCCCTTACCCATTTGGTCCCCTCCCCAACTCGTTCCCTCCCTCACCAACTAACTCGTCCTACCCCCTCACCAACTCGCCCCCCCTATCCTTCTCTCCCCCCCCTACCCACCCCCTACTCGCCCCCCCTCACACCCTCGCGCCCCCACCCACCCACCCACCCACCCCCTCTCTTGCCTTCCCCCCTACTCACCCCCTTTCTCCCCCTCGCCCCTATCTAGTCCCCACTCGCCCCTACCCATCCAATCTCCCCCTCGCCCCTATCTAGCCCCCTCTACCATATCTAGCCTAACCCCCTGCCCTACCCAATCCTCCCCTACCTACTCCTTCCCCTCTAGATAACAATGAATAAGGCACTGACAACGTAGAGTTTTCTGCGAGAATTAATCCTGTGCACTAATTGCAAAAAAGAAAAACCGCAGCTTGGCAGTCTTTAGTTCATACTTTCTGGTCAGCTTACCTAGCCGGGGCATTACTTCTTCAGCATATTTTGCAAGTATCGACATTGTTTCATTGGTACTTTCCTCTTTAGGAACTCGAAATCTTCTCCAAACATCACCTTCTTCAGTTAGAGTGTACTGCGTTTTTTCCCATTTTTCCTGGTGTTTCAAATGTTCTCTCTAGTTTGACTGTTTTGTCTCACCGAGACGGTGAGTGGTTTTGTGGCGGACAACCTGTAGCAGGGCTACAGTGTCACTTTCACAGGATACAGTTAGTACGATTGGTCTAGTATGGTTCACACTAGACGGACTCTCTGGGCTGGGCAGTGACACATGGCAAGGATACAGACGGTGGTCTAGTGGACATTGAGGCCTGGTCACCACCCTCAGTTTGGAGATAGACTTAGATGGCTGACATTAATGAGCCGCTGGTGGCTCTTTATGGTGGGACATATGAGTAGTAGCTGTTGGGTCATGTTTATTAGCTTCTTCATATATGGTCCAACGTCGTCGTCTAGAGTAGAGAGTCTATACACACAGCACGTCTGCACCATCCGTGCACATTTGAGCCTCGACACCCCCATTGTACCCGTGAGTTTTGGGTTGGAGCTGAGTGTGCTGCCATGCCAGAGTCTGTATCGGTTCCTTTGAGATAGTCGAGTCCATATATGTTCTGGTCTGTTGTTGTGTCTCTGTGTTGATTTGTTGTTATCTATTGTTTCCTGTGTTTCCATTCTGTTTTGAGTGAGATGTCACACACATTTCACTGAGGAGCACCCACTGTAGAGAGCACGCCACACTATCCGCGCTACAACATTTGACCGGAGCACGGTTTAGTAGGAGATTTAATGAAATCAAGAAGAGCATCTTGATTTTCCACATTGTTGTCCCTTGCAACCGTCTTTGTGTAACCGGCCTATATCCAACATAACGTATAGACTCCATTTAGAACTTACTTGAGCATGCTAAACGAGTTATCACAAGTAAGATGTACCTAATGGAGTACCTCTTTTCACTTTCCATGAACATAAGTGGCTCACGTAACTCATCAGCAAAGTATAAGTCCTTGACCTATTATCAATCTTTGTCAGTAAACAATTCCACCATGACTGGTATTCAAGGGTGAGAAGTTGACTTAAACATGAGGAGACTAAGCTTAGTCGCAAACATGCTTTGTCGTATGGTAAGCGAACTTCAACTAGAGAGATAATCTTGCCAATTGGATTATTTGGTGCTAGCGTACGGGCTAAGCATATCCTTTAGCACAAGATTGAGACTTGTCAATTGCCTATTCTCCTGGATAACTGATAGTACTGAGGTGTATTTCCCCACCGTTTAGAGATAGTCCTCCAAAATGACTGGTAAACAGGGATTAGAATTCCTTGCATCATTGCTGATTAATCAATAAGATTTTAGGAACAACCATCCTTGTTAATTGTAGTGAGCTCACCTACAAGCACCCAAACCGGGCCATGACCTCAATTGATGACTGATAGATCGACAATTGATGTCATAGAGATAGTGCACCGACAGTGCGAAATGCATTAGAAGCTACTGATGTCATGAAAGTGCATGCCATACCAAATTAGTCTTTGCTACACACTAGCGCCCATAACACCTGCATTTAGCAAAAAAATATTCGAACTTGCATATCCATAACCGTATTGGCCAATGCTTATGGCTAATGTTATGCTCACGACTCATTTAAAAGAGCTAAGTACTCTTTTTGTGAAAACCGTGTCAACATATTTGGACCATAATAGAATGTGAAAATCCCTCACATCTAGGTATCAAATGAACAATTTTATTGATTGACCATAACTTTGCTACGTGTATAAATACTCATCCATTAAAATTGTCTAACAATACTTGTAACCTGACAGTAGATTTATGTTTAGTCCTCGAAAACCACATTGGGAAGCAACGAAATGCATCTTTCGGTACTTAAAAAGGTACACAAGAGAAATGTATATGCTCTGGGAAGGGTACACTAGAATTACAGGGATTCTGAGTCATAAAATGATGACGTGGCAGAGCGTACGAAAAAGGTACACAAGAGAAATGTATATGCTATGGAAAGGGTACACTAGAATTATGGGGATTCTGTGTCATAAAATGATGATGTGGCAGAGCGTACGTATGCCTGCTGTCGTAGCTCCTATACGATTTCTTGCGGACGTGGTTGACTGTACGGATGTCGCAAATCGCGTTGACATGCTAACGTTGACACGTACAAAAACTTCACTTTTCATGCTGATAAGCTGACGTGGCATAACTGTACGGAAATTTCACTTTTTGCGCTGAAGATTTTTGACCAATTGCTTTTGAGTTTACCTACATTTGGGGCTCTGCTTTTAGTATTTATTGTAAGAATAAATAAGCCCAAGGGGGTCTCACTTCTCAAAGCATCTGGATGCAGAGTCTAAGAGCGAGCACCCGCGAGAGTTGTACTTTGCTCAAAGATTAACATAAGAAGAAATATTGAAAGGGGCGCCATTCTTTGGGGCCGGTCTCTCTTGGCACGGAACTACGCCGGGCCGTGTCGACTCTTAAATTGTGAGTATTTTAAGTGAATCTCAATTGTGTCACGAGAAAATCTAGACTTAGGGTGTCCAAGTTTGTTACAGTGGTATCAAAAGAAATACCGAAAGTAGCATCAGTCTTTGGGCCAATACCTCTTGGCACAGAACTCCGTCGGGCCGGTGTCGGATCAAATTGTGAACTGTTTTGAAGTGAATTCCTGTCGTGTCGCAGTAGATTGTGCGCTCCTTGCCGCACTGTCGAAGCAAGGGACTTGCCAATACACCGTGTGCGAGCCGCAGACGGCTCCAAGCACACAACAAGCCTAAACTAGCAAGCTCAAGAGAGCAAAGGGTGTGTCACTCACCGCTCTACGCTCGCCTTCGTGGTGGATTCCTCGCCGCGATGAAGAAGAAGCTGCAGTCGTGCCGCGCTCAACTGCCTCGCCGCCGTCGTGCCTTCGTAATGCTCGATCGCACACACACACACTCTCCCTCTCTCTCTCTCTCACACACACACACATACAAGGAGGTGAAGAAGAAGAAGATGGAGATGGAGATAGAGCAAGAGCACTCTTCTATTGCACAAATGAGAGAATGAGTAAAAATTAGGTTTAGTTGGCTTTTATATGAGCTCACCCCATTCACACTTGGGCGCCCATGCTTAGCCAACTAATCCCTTGAATGTCCCAGTTAGAGTGCGCCTCTCATCGGCGATCACTCTTACCCTTTTCCTATTGGACCGACAAGCCCGGTACCTGACTCTACCAAATACATAATACACGTCCGTCGTAGGTGATGGGGTGTCCGTGAGCTGTGAGGGTTAACATGCCCCCCTTCCTGATGTAGATTCCGTCCTCGGAAGCTATTGAGTTGAAGCTGGTTCGTCGAGGTGGAAGAGCATTTGAGATGAATGTCCTTAGCCTTCTTCAGTCACTGCAAAATCAAACAACATTGCCACAGTAATTGCATTCTCTTAAAAAGCATATGCAGTTTTAGGTAGACAAATTGATTGGTAAAAGAATTTCAAACAATTTGTCAGCAATGAACATTAAATTGCAATGTAATCAAATGCAAAAACAGATGTACAGGTAGAAAATTAAACAAGTCTGGGGTCGCTAATTTGACGGTCGAAAGGCACTAGAGATCGAATATTAATACCATGGGTAAGCTTCTTAATTTTCTGTGGTCAATTAAGTTGTTTAATCGCGAGAGCCAAGTATTCATGTTCGAGGGCTGACTAGAGGCTATATCTAGAAGACTTTGTAGTTAAGCTACCATAAAAGGAATTTCTCATGAAATCATCGCCTGACTGATTACTTTTTCTTTGACCCCCCAAAGTCTTTTCACATTGATGCAATTATGATGTGTGTGCTTATTTTGTATGCCTTGGGTTTTTTGCTTTTCAAGGAAAAGCGCCCACACTGGGAACCTCTAGGGCTCTAGTACCATAGGCGATACATGTGAGTGAAGTACCAATTTAAGCAGGGATTTCTCTTCCAGCTTAAAATTTTACATTGTGGCACTTGGATTTTTTGTTTGTTCATTTTCAGCATTTTTATTTTGTAACTTTGGGGGGTCATATAACAATGTTACCCTCCCCAGGCTCATCACATTAGTAAACTCCCTTTATAATACTTAAGCTAAAGGTCAATAGGGTTAAGCCCACTAGAAAGCCCTAGTACATTTCATACAATGCTGCTTAAGAACCTAAGTAACCATTGCTTATTAGGAAGGCATTCCCCATGGTATTAAGAGAAGATTTCTAATACCTAGCTTGGTCAAACTAGCTTAGTCGGACTGCTTGATTTTTAAACCTAGACAACTGATTATGACAAAACATTACATTGAATTAAATGTTTGATACTAAGCAAATGCACTGAATATTATGCTACCAATCACAATCAAAGCAGACAAACATGGATGCAAAAAGATAAGGGCAATGCTAATGGACATAAAACACCTGTTTGTGTCGATGGTCGCGCTTGATTTGAAGTGTGAACGAGAGAAAGGTTCCATGAAGGTCCAAATCCTATCAATAGCAACACGCTCCTGTACACACTAGGAAACAAAAGGAATACCTCCAGGCGGCACATTAGTAGGAAAAGAGATCTTTGCTAATCACTCAACTTTAAAACAGAAACACTCCTATCGTACTAATCTTACCTATCCTCCATCACTCAAGTGATGAGGATCAAAGGTGTTTTATGGCATAGGTTTCTGTTTCACTGTACCAGATGTGACATGTGTAGGTCTGAGTCAATGTTTTGACTTTTAATGTGCATACTCGTTTGCTAATTGCTCTTACTCTTTATTTTTATTTTTATTTTTGGTGAGTATAAAGCTTTATATGTACATTCCCTAAGATTGGTGATTGAGAGGTCAGGGAAAAAGGTTGAGAGGGAAGCAAGTGAATGATGGATGTCCACAAACACTCCCCCCTTCCTTGGGTAGATCATACCGTTTGAAATGAGCTTGTCACTCTTTGAAACCAATTGTTCCAGTTGGTAATAGGTGAGGATTTTTGCCAGTAGTTTTCTATTACCCTAGGTGCCTCGTCGAGTTGCAAGGGTGGTAAGGTACTCTCCCAGGATCGAACTTGAAGTGGTTCATCAGGTGATTCTTGAACACTGGGAGGTGTGGATTCTTTTGTAGCTTCATGGAGATCCACTACTATAGATGGAGGCTGTGTAGAAGCTTTTACCTCTATGGATGTATTACATGAGGAGCTAGAAGCTTCATGGGACTCCCCCCTTCCTGAGCTAGGTGGAACAAATCGTTCTTTCTTTGGTACCCAAACTAGCTCGGGAGCGGGTGTGTAGCATTCTGTGATTTTTTTCTTTCCACGATCATTGATTCGTTTTGGAGCTACGGGATTGGGCTCACTTGGGTCAGGTGTTAGGTAAGAGCACAATCTACGTTTTGGCACCCAGATTTGATCATTTCCTTGATAGTAGCCTTGGGCTTCCAATAGTCGTTTAGGGATCCATCGCAACATTTTCTTACTTTTCTTGGAGCGAGTGGTACGTTTCTTACAAGGCTTCTGTTTTTTAGCACTAGCTATGGTCACTAAAGAAGCTTTAGGGACCCACTTGTATGTTTTCTTCGTTACATTAGGATGAGTCTTGTCGGAAGCGATATGCATTGCTTGTAGCATATTTAAGGGTACATGCATTTCATCCCCCTCAGGTGTTACCCAGGTCGTCCCCCTATTTCCCCAAGTGTCTATGGTTGATGCTAGGTGGACCCAATCCACATTGTCCGACTCAGTCATCCCAGGTAGGATATCCATATAAGGAGAATCTTGGCCAATGTCTGTATCCTTCTTACAAGTGTAACAATATTGTAGTGGGGCTGAGTGAACTGTGGTGTCAGAGCGATGATCAATAATGGTTTTACTCCCTAAGGGGTGTACCTTACCAGTCACCAAATCCACTCTAAGGACAGAGTCTTGGAATTGCAAATAGACATGATTTTTAGACCAATCATGAACCATTTGTGCTTCCCTCATGAATGGTCGTCCTAAAATCATTTCATATGACATAAGGTGTTTAGAGAAATCCATTACAATGAACGTATGTCGTACCTTGTGTCCTAGAACTTTGATCTTAAGATCCTTGAGCATCCCCATAGGTTTGGCTATGGTACCATTTGCCATCTTTACCACAATGTTAGTGTTATACCACAATGTTAGTAACACTGAGGTGGGGTTTTCCCATGGATTCCCAACAATCTTTTGTAACGATGCTAACTCCCGCACCACCATCAAGAATTCCCTTTATAGTTAATCCCTTGGTAGTGATGGGTAGGGTCGCATTAGACTCGTCGCCTTCAAAATACTGCCCTAATTCGTTAATGGGTACCTCGATCACAGACTCGTGTCCATCTAAGTCAAGTGATTGCACATGATTTTCCTCATCAATCATAATCGAGTCAGGCCTATTTGGTTGCGCAAAATGCGGTAATCCCGTTCGTAGCTCTCCGTTAAGGAATGCTCGAAGTGCAAGGAATAACTCAGGATCTCCATACAGCTTTGCTATGATCGTGGTTCGGACCTCAGAAGACATGAAGTCCACTAGTTTGGCAACATTCATTGGCATTTTGCAGGGTGTAGGTCCTTGACTAGGAACTGGTGAGGATGGAATCTCATATTCCTCAATGGGATCAGGTATTCCTTCGTTAAACATCCTTTCCAACAAGAAAGGTGTATGCTCACTTCCTGATGCCCGTCCTCACTCCCTTCTTGGATGATACTAGATATGGCTAACGGTCTATGGTTCATGTGGGGTGGATGAACTTGCGTGGGAAACACTGTGTCATGAATTTTGACATGCATGGGTTCTGGTTCTAGTTTCCTTTGAGTCTCCTCCACTAAACCTCTTAGATGTTTCACCTGCTCAATCTCGTCTACTGGGTTTGGGTACGTCCCAATCTTCTTTTACGATTCTTCCCTTTTTGCCCCTGCGGTTTATCTTGGGGGCCTTGGATTGGATTTGGAAACACTTGTGGTGTTTTCAAAGGCTCTTTATGGTTTTCTCTTATTCGGTTTTCATTTGGTTCCATGTTACGGTTTTCTTTGTCGGTCTTTCCCTTTGTGGTATTGGTTCTAGTCTCCATTGTCTCGATTGAATCTGAATCATCCTCGAGGTCATTCATATACACGGGGTCATCTCCTGTTCCTATGTTTGTTTTGGAACTTGGCTTTGAATTTTCCGTATTCTGCGACTTCTTCCTTCGTGTCTTCTTTTTCTTTGCTTGGATAACTGATGCGGTATCTCTCTCTTCGAGGATATGTCCTGGCCCTTGAAGCATGGACCGTGTAATCGCATAAGCGGGTGCGACGGGTGGTATTGGCGACGTCACACTAGCAATTTCGACCAAATTTAGGGGTGTGATTTTAGGCGCATTTGGGTTATGCCACAACGATTACATGTGAGTATTGGCATTGCAGACGTGCTCCCTTGATTCATTTGCATCTGTGCAGCATTCATTTGCAGCCTAATAGGGCACTCCGTTGCCCGATGTGGTCCACCACACTCATAGCATTGAAGAGGTGTCCTCCTAGCTTGGGTGTTGATATTTTGACCTCTGGATGCAAGAGCAGCAGCTTGATAAACCGGCTTGACTTGCCCCCAACAATCTTCCATGTAGTATATAGGACACTCTTCCAATGTATCAAGTCCGTAGGCAATACTAGTGTCTATTTCCTCCTCACAGCCATGTGCATAAGCATTTGATGGCTCGCAACCCACTTGGTTCATAGGGGCGACTCTTGGATGCGGGGGCTGCGGTCCTAGCACAGGAGGTGGTAGCGGTGTAGCTTGAACAACATTTTGAGATCTAGGAACCATGTGTTGCGGTAGTTGCTGAACACGTGGAGCAGGCATCAATACAGGAGCTCGAGGTGCATCCGTCCAGGCTACAGGTGGTCTATGTGCCATCATACGTTTGATCATTAAACAATCCTTAGCTTGGTGACCATACCTACCACATGCATTGCAAGTTCCATTAAATTTTACTCTAAACGTAGGGCACTCACTAGTGCTATGTGGACCTAAGCAAATGGAACACCATTGTTGCTCCCTTCTTGGATACATGTGACTATTTTGAGGGGGTCGATTATCCTTAAGAGACTCTTGGATTGCCTTGGTGAGGTCTGTCAAGAATGTCTCAAATACCTTTGGCTCATTGGCAATGGGCTTTGCAGTCATGGGTTCATACTCAATGGCTTGTGAGCTAGTGGATCTCGTGTCAGTAGACACCCTCATGCCTGCTATCATCAAGTTGTCCTCTAATTGGATTGCATTGGCATTGACATCTTCCCAGGTTGTGATACCTCTAATCACTAGTCCATTATAGATTCCTTCATTCCTCAACCCTCGAATGAATCGATCAAGCAGTTGGTTATTGTTGAAGCGCTCATTTACAGGGCAGCGAGAGTTTAAGTGCTTTAGACGACTAAGGAAGTCCCTTACTGACTCTCCTTCCTTACGTTCGGCCTTCTGTAGCTGAGATGCTACACCCCAAAGCACACCTTCTCGTATGTACTCCTTTAGAAACAATCTTCGAAGGGTAGGGTAGATTGTTTTCTCGTCCACCCTTAGGGTTCTATACCAATCTCCAGCCTTCCCACTTAATGTCAAGCTTAAGGCATTGCACTTATGTAGTTCGTTGCGTTCCCCTAAGGAATCACATACTTGTTCAAACACTTCAATGTGTTTTCTAGCATCTTCGTCCCCATTGAATTTTTGCGTGAGTTTGGCAATTTGCACTGCCTTACTTCGAGGCTCTCTATCAGATGCGTGACGCATATTTTCCGCGATAGATCGACCTATGGTTTGAGCAAACGCTGCCAAGTCACCTATGTGAGGAGGCAGGGCCGGTGGAGGTACTCTTGGAATCATATGTGGGAGAGGGACGGGTACCGGTCTTGGCATATGTGTGGATGATGCAGGATATGGAACATAACCGGGCATAGGTCCACTCGGATAAGAGCTAGGGAGCGGCACTCGAGGAGCATAAACAAGTGGTACAATTGGAGGTGTGGGGGCCATGTGTGCATAAGGGGCTAGAGGCACATATGGTCGAGGCCCCATATTAGGTACTACGACACTAGGTAGTGGCACTGCGCTAACCGTAGATGTCATCGGTACATTCTATGTCAGGCTTATCCCTGGAGTGAGCACTGTGTTTTCCTTAATAGAGGGTTGAGCCAAGTTAGGGAAGCTAAAGTTGTCGCTCGGAGGCTCAGATTGCATAGAGACCCCAGGTGAAATGACGTAAGATGGGTCCATGGGGCTCATTAGAGGAGTCTCCATTTGTGATAGAGTAGGCTGTTGAGCCTTGCTCGTATCCAGAAATCTCATGGGGCCAGTTGAGAGTATATTTACCCCTCGGTTTTGCCTTTCTGATTGAATAATGCCATGGATAACATTACAGATCATTTTCTGTTGATCTTCGATGCTCGTGGCACTAGAGGTGGATTGTACAATCTCTATCCATCCTACATGGTAGGCGTGGCCAGAGTGTAGATCCGTCAACACCTCAGTGTGGAGGTCGTATGTCCAATGATCATTAATGAACAATCCTTCTAGAGTCGACGTGTTAACGGTTTCTTGTGAGGTAGAAGCAATGTTGCTCCCCGTGGTTTTACTTGTCACCAACGGTACTCTAGAGGGAACTTCTGAAGGAGGCAGCTCAACAGCGCCTTCTTGGTAAGAAGTTGGTAGGATATCCACATGGACACTCTTTGGGGGTGTGGGGTCCACGTGCGATGTGAAAGGAGAGTCCGCTGCCCCACCCCCTTCGTGTGCTTCATTTGCATCAGGTTCCGAGCGAGTAGCTCTACCTAATGTTTCCATGAAACGGCTAAACATACTAGTACTAGGCTGTGGAGCTTCGGGAGGTGCATGGCCTTCTCTCTCAGTGTTTTGGGTAGGGTATGCTTCCATGATTTCTGAGTCAGAGGAGGAATCACTAGCGGCTATTTTAGGGTCTTGGGTGGTGCTACCTTGTGTCCCCGATGAGGGTCTAGAGCTTATCGTGGATGGGTAATGGGTGTCCGTATGAACAGAGGCACTACCAATGTGATCATGCTCTAACACTCGTCCAGAGCGTAGGTTCATATGACTTGATCCCCTAGAAGTGTCAGTGAGTGCCCGTGAAGGCTGCTCACCTAGTATTTTTGGGTGTTTTGCAATCCAAGTCTTTCCTTAATTTGACTTTTTGGTCCTTTTTTTCTGACCCGGCTATAGAATAGAGCGTATGATAGCTCAAAACGAGCGTCTCGGTCAGAGGGTCGTGCCGTGCTTTATAGCCCTCCGTTTGGTCACTCTATGCTCTCGGAATCCCTAAAACTGTCAATTTCCAGTAGGGAACTACGCCCAAACTAGAAAGTCTAAGGGTGCAAGTGGGAAGAGAAGGGAGGAGAGTGGAGGACTTGTCCCACATGCTCTCATTCTCTCTTGAGGGAGTAGGGTATATATATAAGAGTGAGTCTAGTATATATCATAAGATTGAGGACTAAGGCTTGGGCTTGGGCTTGGGCTTGGGGAACCCATCCCGATCTATCTTTTATACAAACCAACCCGTCCGTTTTAAGAGTCACGTTTTTTATTTTCGAAAAATTTAACCGCCCGCTCCCTCGCGTTTTTATTTTCCGATTTTTTTTTTCAGACAATTTTTTTTTCAACCAAAATTTTTTTTAATTATGTTTTTTAAATGCAGAAAACGCAGGAATTGAAAAAACGCAAGAAATGCAGAAAATTGAAAAAACACAGAAAATGCAGAAAATTGCAGAAATTGGAACTTGACAGAAAATGCAGAAATTGCAGAAAATGCAGAAATTGAAACTTGACAGAGCCAGAAAATGCAGAAAATGCAAAAACGCAAGAAATGCTAACTGTGCAGTGCAGACCAGAAAACGTAGAAAACGCAAAAAACAGAAATCTCCACATAACTACACACACTCATTCCCTGCCTTTCCTATGATAGAGATTGCACCACAAGAAAGCGTAAAGTGCTAACCGAGCTTAGTGTAGGGCATATCCCCGGCAACGGCGCCAAAAATGTGCGCTCCTTGCCGCACTGTCGAAGCAAGGGACTTTCCAATACACCGTGTGCGAGCCGCAGACGGCTCCAAGCACACAACAAGCCTAAACTAGCAAGCTCAAGAGAGCAAAGGGTGTGTCACTCACCGCTCTACGCTCGCCTTCGTGGTGGATTCCTCGCCGCGATGAAGAAGAAGCTGCAGTCGTGCCGCGCTCAACCGCCTCGCCGCCGTCGTGCCTTCGTAATGCTCGATCGCACACACACACACTCTCCCTCTCTCTCTCTCTCTCACACACACACACAAGGAGGTGAAGAAGAAGAAGATGGAGATGGAGATAGAGCAAGAGCACTCTTCTATTGCACAAATGAGAGAATGAGTAAAAATTAGGTTTAGTTGGCTTTTATATGAGCTCACCCCATTCACACTTGGGCGCCCATGCTTAGCCAACTAATCCCTTGAATGTCCCAGTTAGAGTGCGCCTCTCATCGGCGATCACTCTTACCCTTTTCCTATTGGACCGACAAGCTCGGTACCTGACTCTACCAAATACATAATACACGTCCGTCGTAGGTGATGGGGTGTCCGTGAGCCGTGAGGGTTAACATAGATTCTTGACTTGGAGTGTCCAATATGTTACATGACCATTTAGCGAGATTGTTCATTGCATAGATTATTCGATTACATGGCATGCCTGAGACAATCGTCTCCGACATAGACCCCCAATTCACGAGTTTCTTTTGGAAGGCTATTTGGGAGAACATTGGCACGTGATTGCAGTCTTGATTTAAACATGAAGAGACTAAATTTAGCCTCGCAACATGCTTTGCCTTATGGTAAGCAAACTCTAATTAGAGAGATAACCATTCCAACTAGATTGCTTGGTGCTAACCTACGTGCTTAGCATATCCTTTAGCACAACATTAACACTTGTAAACTGCCTATCCTCTCTGGATAACTGACAGTACTGAGGTGTGTTTCCCCATCGTTTACAGACAGTCTTCCAAAATGACTAGTAAACATGGATACTTTAGTGAGCTGATCTACAATCACCCAAACTGAGCCATGACCTCTATTGGTGATTGATAGATCTACAATTAATCTCATAGAGATATTGCACATAGAGTGGGAGAGGCTTTAGAAGCTACTAATGTCATTTGTGCATGCTGCTCCAAATCGGCCTTTGCTGAACACTAGGACCCATAACACCTAGCGTGTATGCATTCAACAAAAATAGATCCGAACCTAAATATCCATAACCGTACTTGCCAATGCTTATGGCTAGTGTTATGCTCATAGCCCACTAGAAAAGAACTAAGTACTTCCCACGTGAAAACCATGCTATCATTTTTTGGACCATAATAGAATCTGAAAATTCATCACATCTAGGTACTAAATGAAAAGTGTTATGCTCATAGCCCACTAGAAAAGAACTAAGTACTTCCCACGTGAGAACCATGCAATTATTTTTGGACCATAATAAAATGTGAAAATTCATCACATCTAGGTACTAAATGAATTAGTTCATTAACAAAACATAACTTTGCAATGTGTATAAACAACCACCCGTTAAAGTTGTTTAATAGTACTAAACAAGCACAAAATGTCAACAAATTGTCCACTTACATATAGAACCTACTCGCTATAAAAATGAAATCCATCTTTAGCCTAGGATTATTCTTTCATTCATATGCCTAGAATAATTGGCATAGGACATGAAGAAGAAAAGGGAATCATTCATCACCATATAGACGCTACTAGTTTTAGCAAGAGATGCAAGATTGTACGAGCTCTTTATTAGGAGCACCATATGAGGCAGGTAGAGAGGGGATGTTGTGCGAGTTTATTGGATGATTAAGGCCATGGAACGGGTTGAAAGTGAGCAAAACAAGCAGAGTCGATGTGTATATCCAGATGACCAAATAAGATCTGAAGTAAATAATGATCACTAGAAAGGCATTAAATCACATATCTTTTTGGATATCACACTAGTAATCATTATAAGAAAGAGCCAATGCATGATTGCCACAAAAGTAACAACTACTATTTTCTCATGGCATGCAAAGAATGGAGCATTCATGGCTCAAATTAGAATCTTGATGAGGAGGATACGTGACCTTGCAACCATTCCTTCACCCGCTGTGCCCACAGAGCCTCCTACAACACCTTTTCTTGCAAGTACTACGCACATAAACACCTTTGTGCACACTTGGTTTCCATTGCCAATCTCCACCAACAAGTTCTTCTTTTTAGCACAGCCCCTTCCACAATATTTAGAGATGGGAAAACATGGTGATGTATCTTCCAAGGCGATGCAAGTTGTATTAGAAGAACGTCAGCATGTCATAGAGGATACTAAGCAGAGTTTAGCAAAAGAACAACCATAGACATTAGTGTCATACAAAGTTATATGCAAGTACCTCTTTCATGATAGAGAGGGAAGTACTCCAGAAATGTGGTATGGCTATCATTTTAGAAGCAGAAAATATCTCAATCAACATGATTGCCATAGAATAGGTGATCAAAACCTTTGATGTTGACACATCCACAGTAGTCGTCAATGACAGGAACTTGCAGTTAACTATTGCTATAATTTCCCATTACTTTAGATTACCATTCAACTAGAAAGCCCAACCCTACGATGTTGACACCATCAATAGTTTTTTGAATGAAACACTTGAATCTAGAAAGAAGAGGAAGTCAAATATACAGGGAATTCCAATATCTACATTGGAACTAAAGGCACCATATAGGCTTGCTGATATGGCAATTAGCCTCAAGAATAATCCAACCTATGTGTCTTAAAATCTCTTGAGTATGTTATCGGCCAGAGCCATAAACGAAAAAAACTCCAATGAATGTGAGCACCCACCACTATGCTTGCTTGTATTGATATATCCTTGAAAGGGTTGTTGAGTACGACACTCTGATATGCTATGTGGCTTGCCTACAGATCTTTGGTCAGGGGATTGACGATGGTGGAGTCCATCTCAAAGAACCCTGTCATAAATGTCTGCATGTAGTCCAAGGGGAGGAGCATGATCCTTGCATACATGCCCATGAGAATGTTTGAGTTGGTGGATTTAGTTTCCAAGTTCCGTGCAATTCCCTCGGTTCCTTCAAGGAACACTTGCCAAGGATGTTCAACTATATCAATATTTTCAAGAGCTTGTATACATGTGATGATCATCTTTTCTATCTTTGTCAACATATGGCATGTAAGGTCGAACTCATTTCTCATTTGAGCAATTATTGCTTTCATGGTATGGACCATGCACGACTCCGTTGTACATAGTCGACTCCATCGACTTGTAGTTGTATGGCTTTGGTATTGGGTTTCCAAGCCCTAGTGGTGTGAGTCTGTGGGGGTACACACTCTATAGCCTGCCGGGAAGGTCAGTTAAAAATTGAGTTTTTTCATGGAAACTACTCCTTTATAATATATACATGTAAGGTTTGTTTTACAACTTAATTAACAATAGTGTCTTTTTGCTCTCTCTCTCTCTCTCTCTCTCTCTCTCTCTCTCTCTCTCTCTCTCTCTCTCTCTCTCTCTCTCTCTCTTTCAAACTCTGCACCTGCACCTGCTTCCAAGCTTAACATAGCCACATCTCGCCACCATCCACCCTATCCTATCCCCTTCATGTGGTATCAGAGCCAAGCGTAGATAGCCTTTCAAAACGCTACTTGTTGGTGGCCTGTAAAAGCAATGCAAAGCGTTTTGAAACATTACGTCTACTCAGTGGACAGAGCCCATAGGTGCAGGAGAACAGGCGTAGCAAGCTGGCGTTTTGAAACGTTGCGTTAGTGCACTGTTCGTGACAAGCTTGCAAGGCAAGCATCTCAAAAGGCTACGTAGATAGGGCATCTCAAAATGCAGTCAACGAAAGCATCTCAAAACGGTGGGATTTTTTGGCAGTTTTGCAAAAGCGTGGTGAAATGTTGTCAGCAGGTGTTGGTGGGATTACACAAAGCATTTCGAATTGTTGCTTGAGAGCAGTTGGCCAAAAAAGTTGACGATCATCATCTCAAAAGGTTGACAGTTTTTGTGGCACATCACAAAGCTCAAAGATACGCTACCACTGGGTAATTTTTTGCTAGCATATCAAAAGAAAGCTACTACAAGCTTTTGTCTGCGATGATTAAAGCACTCCTTTTCAATCAGCAAAGCATCTCGAGCATGGCATCAAAGGTGGATAAATTTAATGGATCCGGCTTTCACACCTGGAAAATCAAGGTGAAGGGCTACATGCATAGGTGCAGGAGAACAAGCGTAGCAAGCTGGCGTTTTGAAACGTTGCGTTAGTGCACCGTTGGTGACAAGATTGCAAGGCAAGCATCTCAAAAGGCTACGTAGATAGGGCATCTCAAAATGCAGTCAACGGAAGCATCTCAAAACGGTGGGAGTTTTTGGCAGTTTTGCAAAAGCGTGCTGAAATATTGTCTGCACGGTGTTGGTGGATTGCACAAAGCATTTCGAATTGCTACTTGAGAGCACTTGGCCAGCAAGGTTGGCGATCGTGATCTCAAAAGGTTGACAGTTTTTGTGGCACATCACAAAGCTCGAAGATACGCTACCAGTGGGTAAATTTTTGCTAGCATATCAAAAGAAAGCTACGTAGATAGGGCATCTCAAAATGCAGTCAACGGAAGCACCTCAAAACAGTGGGAGTTTTTGGCAGTTTTGCAAAAGCGTGCTGAAATGTTGTCTGCACGGTGTTGGTGGGATTACACAAAGCATTTTGAATTGTTGCTTGAGAGCAGTTGGCCAGCAAAGTTGGCGATCATCATCTCAAAAGGTTGACATTTTTGTTGCACATCACAAAGCTCGAAGATACGCTACCAGTGGGTAAATTTTTGCTAGCATATCAAAAGAAAGCTACTACAAGATTTTGTCTGTGGCGATTAAAGCACTAATTTTCAATCAGCAAAGCATCTTGAGCATGGCATCAAAGGTGGATAAATTTAATGGACCCGGCTTCCACACCTGGCAAATCAAAGTGAAGGGCTACCTACATAGGCGCAAAAGAACATGCGTAGCAAGCTGGCGTTTTGAAACGTTGCGTTAGTGCACCGTTGGTGACAAGCTTGCAAGGCAAGCATCTCAAAAGGCTAGGTAGATAGGGCATCTCAAAATGCAGTCAACGGAAGCACCTCAAAACAGTGGGAGTTTTTGGCAGTTTTGCAAAAGCGTGCTGAAATGTTGTCTGCATGGTGTTGCTGGGATTACACAAAGCATTTTGAATTGTTGCTTGAGAGCAGTTGGCCAGCAAGGTTGGCGATCATCATCTCAAAAGGTTGACAGTTTTTGTGGCACATCACAAAGCTCGAAGATACACTACCAGTGGGTAAATTTTTGCTAGCATATCAAAAGAAAGCTACTACAAGCTTTTGTCTGCGGTGATTAAAGCACTACTTTTCAATCAGCAAAGCATCTCGAGCATGGCATCAAAGGTGGATAAATTTAATGGATCCGGCTTTCACACCTGGCAAATCAAAGTGAAGGGCTACCTACATAGGCGCAGAAGAACATGCGTAGCAAGCTGGCGTTTTGAAACGTTGCGTTAGTGCACCGTTGGTGACAAGCTTGCAAGGCAAGCATCTCAAAAGGCTAGGTAGATAGGGCATCTCAAAATGCAGTCAACGGAAGCACCTCAAAACAGTGGGAGTTTTTGGCAGTTTTGCAAAAGCGTGCTGAAATGTTGTCTGCATGGTGTTGCTGGGATTACACAAAGCATTTTGAATTGTTGCTTGAGAGCAGTTGGCCAGCAAGGTTGGCGATCATCATCTCAAAAGGTTGACAGTTTTTGTGGCACATCACAAAGCTCGAAGATACACTACCAGTGGGTAAATTTTTGCTAGCATATCAAAAGAAAGCTACTACAAGATTTTGTCTGCGGTGATTAAAGCACTACTTTTCAATCAGCAAAGCATCTCGAGCATGGCATCAAAGGTGGATAAATTTAATGGATCCGGCTTTCACACCTGGCAAATCAAAGTGAAGGGCTACCTACATAGGCGCAGAAGAACATGCGTAGCAAGCTGGCGTTTTGAAACGTTGCGTTAGTGCACCGTTGGTGACAAGCTTGCAAGGCAAGCATCTCAAAAGGCTACGTAGATAGGGCATCTCAAAATGCAGTCAACAGAAGCATCTCAAAACAGTGGGAGTTTTTGGCAGTTTTGCAAAAGCGTGCTGAAATGTTGTCTGCACGGTGTTGGTGGGATTACACAAAGCATTTTGAATTGTTGCTTGAGAGCAGTTGGCCAGCAAAGTTGGCGATCATCATCTCAAAAGGTTGACATTTTTGTTGCACATCACAAAGCTCGAAGATACGCTACCAGTGGGTAAATTTTTGCTAGCATATCAAAAGAAAGCTACTACAAGATTTTGTCTGCGGCGATTAAAGCACTAATTTTCAATCAGCAAAGCATCTCGAGCATGGCATCAAAGGTGGATAAATTTAATGGACCCGGCTTCCACACCTGGCAAATCAAAGTGAAGGGCTACCTACATAGGCGCAGAAGAACATGCGTAGCAAGCTGGCGTTTTGAAACGTTGCGTTAGTGCACCGTTGGTGACAAGCTTGCAAGGCAAGCATCTCAAAAGGCTAGGTAGATAGGGCATCTCAAAATGCAGTCAACGGAAGCACCTCAAAACAGTGGGAGTTTTTGGCAGTTTTGCAAAAGCGTGCTGAAATGTTGTCTGCATGGTGTTGCTGGGATTACACAAAGCATTTTGAATTGTTGCTTGAGAGCAGTTGGCCAGCAAGGTTGGCGATCATCATCTCAAAAGGTTGACAGTTTTTGTGGCACATCACAAAGCTCGAAGATACACTACCAGTGGGTAAATTTTTGCTAGCATATCAAAAGAAAGCTACTACAAGCTTTTGTCTCCGGCGATTAAAGCACTCCTTTTCAATCAGCAGAGCATCTCGAGCATGGCATCAAAGGTGGATAAATTTAATGGATCCGGCTTCCACACCTGGCAAATCAAAGTGAAGGGCTACCTGATGCGGAAGAATCTCTGGAGCGTGGTCAAGCCCCTTTCAACGGACGAAGCAGACACATCTGCTGCAGTTACGAGAGCGTTATCTGCCGAGCAACAATGCAAGGATGAGCAAGCATTATGTAATTTTCTGACATCTCTCAAAGATGATTTTATTCATTATTTGGATGACGTGCAAATTTCAAATGCTGCTTGCATTCAGTTGGCGAAAGTTTTTGGTTCTAAAGACAAGTACTCGAAAAGGGGCCTTAAAATGGAGCTATATTCTCTTACCATGCGTAATGACGAAAACATTGCAACTTTAACTAACATATTGAAGAGCATTCACACTCAGTTAATTTATGTTGAGGCCCCTGTGCCAGGTGAAGGTCTTATAGATGTTTTTCTTAATAGCCTACCTGTAGAATTTCGTCAAATTGTAACTATTAAAGGAGAAGGATCTGATACCTTCTTTGGACGGTATCGTTAATTCATTGCAGAAAGAAGAGAAGTGTGTATCATGTGTTAGTTCTACTATAATTTCCACTACATATGTAGCCCGTGGGTGCACTTCGATTGCAACTTCAACCAGACCTACTACCAGCACTAGACCTTGTGCGATATGTGGCCGCAGCAAGCATCAAACCAAGGACTGTTTTAGCAAAAATTCTTGCATCCACTATGGAAAGACCATTGATCCTTCGGATAAGTATTTTAAGAAGAACAAATGATAGCTCAATATGGTTGGTGGCGATGAGGATGAACCATCAATGCTTCTCTTAGATAGTGATGTGTTGTAGTTTTCAGTTTGTCTTTATGTTACCCTTTTATGTTAGTCATGACTCATTTGTTAATAAATTGTATTGGTTATAGACACTACCACACATCAGTGGTAAGACCGTCCATTTATGTTTGGTTCTGAGTTCTTATTGTCTCACTTTGATAGTTGTCTGAGGAAAGTGCGCGCGTACACACACACACACACACCTATGTTGTTGTCGGGGGGGGCTTCTACTTATAGTTTCAGGTGATTGAACTCTGCCATGGTCTACACGAAGTCCATTGTCACTTGGGGGGGGGGGGGGGGGTTGGGTTTCCAAGCCCTAGTGGTGTCAGTCCGTGTGTACACAGTCTATAGCATGCAAGGAAGGTCAATTAAAAGTTGAGTTTTTGCATGACAACTACTCCTTTATATATGTAAGGTTTGTTTTTCAACTTAATTAACAACATCGTGTCTTTTTGCTCTCTCTCTCTCTCTCTCTCTCGTTCAAACTTTGCACCTGCACCTGCCTCCAAGCTTACCATGGCCACATCTCGCCACCATCCACCCTAGCCTATCCCCTTCATTTGGGAGTATGGGGTAATTTAGAATTGAGTGCCTCCTACTCCTCCACGTGTAATAACTTTCCCAAGATGGCCGTCTAGGGATTGACAATAGTTTGGGTCGATCTTGAGATGTTGTGGTGCATTTTTGTACATGGTCTCGTCTTGTTGTCTTTTCTAAAACCACTTCTTTCTCCACAAGGGATGCCTTTCCATGATCAGAGGGAGTAGGGGAACGGCGGGAGCTTTTGGAGGGATTTTTTAATGGAAAATGGATCGGTCAGAAAATTCATTGAAAAAGCTCTCTCTATTAACTTTGTGCTAGATTCCCTAATCTTATGCAAAAATCTCCCTTCACCAAATGTTGATAATGTCACAACCCATCACCCAAAATTGTGATGCCACATCAACAGACATCGCTGTAGAGTGGCAGTTGGGTGGTTGGAGGTCTTATGTGCACTTTACAATGTACTCAATCAAGCATCTCTCTCTCTCTCTCTCTCTCTCTCTCTCTCTCTCTCTCTCTCTCTCTCTCTCTCTCTCTCTCTCTCTCTCTCTCTCTCTCTCTCTCTCTCTCTCTCAAAAGTGGGTGCTAGCGCTAGGTGTAGCATGTGCCAACGATTGTAAAAAAATCATGTTAAAGGAGAATCACAACTGATTCCTTTTTATTTTGAAGGGAAATCAATTTCGAAAGGTGACAGTGATCATAGTTGCCAGTGAAGGAGGGGACGGATGTTGTCAGGGAGCAAGAGCACCTTCGAGTATTGGGCAAGATGAGGTGAAGAAGTACGGAGAGCATGGCGTTTCTCATGGCTTAGGCAAGGGGGTTATGAAGTATTCGTAACATAATTTCTTGGTAGTGCAAAGAAGCTATTTAGAAAAGCAGTAACGCACATCATTTTTGTGATCAAGGAGCACAATGCACGCAATTCAACCTGGGAGCAGGATGGCTGGGAGAGAGATGATGCAAAAAAAGTTACCGTAGAACGCCAAGAGCTACAGAAAAGAGCTGAATATCATCTCTTTCACAAGTTGCAACCTCTAGATGTTAGTGTCTTTAAGTGTTTGAAAGTGAATTTTCATAAAAAGAGGGATATTTGGCAGTAGAGGACAGTAGCAAGACAAGCTACAAAAGCATCGATTGTTGCTAGAGCAACAGAGTCTTTCTTCACAGAGACAAATATCAAATCAGGGTTTTGAGCAACGGGGATATGACCATTGGATGCAATGGCTGGTCAATTTGAGGAAATGCCATGCAACCATATAAACCTGATTGAAGACACTATAATCGAGTTGCAAACAAAGGATATAAATATTCCAATCGAAGAAGACATATCTCGAGTGGCATGTACACCAATGCATGTGACAATAGAGGACGAAGCAATTCAGGCTCTGAACATCTTGGCCACTCAGGAAAAGGAGACTAATGACGACATAGAGCAAGGCATCAGCTTTACTCAATTACTAGGGGTCGACATCGACTGAACTTTTGAGGAAGTGCTAGAAGCAAGTGTGTTTCCAGGTTAGATTCAAGAATTGAGAATCACAACCTTCATTTGCAAGGCAATCAAACGATTGGGCGTCAAACCATGATCGACACATCAGAATCAAGGGGTAGCCTTTATTCACATCAGCTACAATAACATACATGTGCAAATGAGAATGGATGCCATAGGCTAATTAATCAGATGTAGTGCATACCCTCATGAGAAATAACCCAACTTCAAAGTATGCAATAACAAATAGTTGTGCTGAATGATGAAAATACAAACCCAAATACATCTAATCAATCACACCAGGAAAATGAATGACAAAGGATTATTGATCTTTGCCGGTTCCAACCACAGAAGTATGTGTAAGGCAAGTGAACAGAGAAGCTTTTGTGGACTACACACACAACCTTCCTGACCTCAACTCAGTACATGGAGGATATGCGAGCCTTGAGTGCCAAGAAGATAAAAACGCAAATCAAAAGCTATGCCATAAATTGCTTTTGCACCTTTTCTTGAAAGCACCTTCATGCCTTTGTCTCTACAGACTTGAAAATCGATTTTGTCTGCATTCCATATGTTTGTAGGTGGATATTTATGTTCCTCATAAAGTTTTTTAAGATTATCATGCAAGGTCTTTACTATCTCTGGCGAAAATCTGTTAGCTCGTGACTGGTCCAATCCCTCTAAAACTCTAAACAACAATTTGAGGATGTCTTCTACGAGAACATTCCCACTAGCTCTTTCCAGGAATACCATTTGTGAACAATGTATTTCTGGTCTGACAAATTTCAGCCACTTTTAGTCTAACATCCAGCGAGGAGACTCCATGCCTTGATTCACACTTTAAATATATCCATTTTACAAGTGCTTCTTCTTCTTCAATAGTCAATTGTGTAGCTGGTCCCTTCTTCTTCTTGTGTGTCCTACCTTCCTTCGAATTTGTGAATGTTGACTTGTTAATTCCGAAATGTAAGCGCACTTGCACAAAGAAAGACCGTTTTCTCTTGCTTGGAGAGCTTTTTCTATGTCTTGCTCCGTCCATGTCAAAACTTTTTTCTTAGACTTTGTGGCTGTTGTGATAATTTCTTGCTAGTTGATGGTACCTCTTTTGAGGGATTCAAAGTTGCTTGAGTGCACACTGGTTTTTTGAAATTTTTTGCTTGTTGGATGAGAGATGGGTGTTTCTTGATGGTTGTTTTTTGCTTGCTTTGTGGCCTTGATGTGGAGGCAAAAGCTTTGTTGTTGCTGGTCGCTTCTGTTACTCAAGTTGATGTGCTATTACCTTTACCCCTTGTAAATTTAAATCGAATGATTTTTTTGCTTTTACTCAATGATGTTGCAGTTATGTAACTCTTTGACTTTGCAGATTGTTGTTTACCACCTTCTATGACTTGATTTTTGGTTGTCATTTTGTATGTGATGAGCCATGGGTAGTAAGAAAAACTATATGAGAAATATCTGATTTTTTAAATTTTTCTAAAAATGATATTAAAGAAAATGTAGAGTATATAC